>NW_023308906.1:0-4623 GCF_011077185.1 Oxyura jamaicensis
ACCATCATGGCCTATGACCGCTACGTTGCCATCTGCAAACCCCTGCATTACGGGACAATAATGGACAGCAGAATTTGTGTCTACATGGCAGCAGCTGCCTGGGGCTGTACTTTTCTCTATGCTGTGCTGCACACTGCCAATACCTTTTCCCTTCCCCTTTGCCAAGGCAATGCCCTGGACCAGTTCTTCTGTGAAATTCCCCAGATCCTCAAGCTCTCTTGCTCAGATGCCTACCTCAGAGAAGCTGCTTTTCTTGTGGTTAGTGTCTGTTTAGTATTTGGTTGTTTTGTTTTCATTCTATTCTCCTATGTGCAGATCTTCAGGGCTGTGCTGCGGATCCCCTCGCAGCAGGGCCGGCACAAAGCCTTTTCCACATGCCTCCCTCACCTGGCCGTGGTCTCCCTTTTCATCAGCACTGGCACATTTACCTACATAAAGCCTCATTCCATGTCCTCTTCCTCTTCCCTGAATCTTCTACTGGCAGTTTTGTACTCAGTGATGCCTCCAGCACTGAACCCCCTCATCTACAGCATGAGGAATCAGGTGCTGAAGGAAGCAGTGTGGAAAGTGGTGACTGGAGGTTTTTCAAAAGGAATAAGCCATCTGTCTTCTTCTGCATATCACTCATAATGTAATTCCTTATAGGCCAAGATTTTGGTTTTATTGGTTGTTATTGTCTTGCTGAGTGTGATTTTTGTCTTTTTTTTTTTTTTTTTTTCTCATTTTGCTTTGCTTTTCTTGTGAAATTGCTGTCCGCAAAGAAATGTCTTTGTTCATCGTGTGTGACGCAGAGACTTGTTGTCAACAAGGAGTCATGCTCTCTGTGTATTTAAGTAAAAATGTGACTCTGCAGTGACTTGCTTGTCTGAGACCCTTCCTTGCAGACCTGTGAATGAGCTGCAGAGAGACTTGGCTGTGTGCAGAGATGGAGGGGAAGGAGTCCTGGCACAGCAGCACTGCCAGGGAGTCCCAGCAGCTTGAAGCTGCTCTGCCTTTCACCTCACACACTCTCCTTCAGAGCCCTTGTGTTGCTTTGCGGACTGATTGCACTTGTCACTTGTTCACAGTGCTGCTGTGTGGCAGTCCTGGGTCCACGTGAAACATGGGGTGTCCCAGGATCAGAGCAGGGCATTGTTTATGTGCAGTGGGGCTGCCTGAGGAGCCCCAGGGCCAGCAGTGTTGTGCTGGGGAGTGGGGCTGGCTTGGGGGGCTGCAGGATACTCTGGAGGTGTGTGTGTGTGGGGGGGGGGGGGTGTTGGAAGCGAATGTCCTGCAGATGGCAGCAGCAGGGACACTGCCACTGCCCTCCACTTCTCCATTTTGGGGCGAGCCCAGCCTGGGCTGCTCTGCTGGGCTGGACTGGGCTGGGCTGGGGAGAGGACAGGGATTTGTGGAGAGCTGGGGAGGGTCTGGGCTTATCTTGCCTCCTGGGAGAGACAAGTAGGACAAGCAGAGCAGGGGCTGGGCTGGGCACTTCTTCTCTGGATACTCTGGCAGATGCTGCCCCAGGACAATGGTCCCAGAGCAGCCTGTCACAACCACCATTCCCAGCACTGGGCTCTCACCCCAGCTCACACAGGTGGTTTCTTCTTACAGGCAGGGACACTTAATGACAGCACCAAGAGTCCATGGCTGCCTTTTCCATGTCAGACTGCACATGTTTTGGGTGTGGTGAGATGAACCTGAGAGAGCCCAAGTGCCATAAAATATTCCCTAAGGTTTCTATCATGTCCAGTGGGACAGACAGCGTTTTCTGCGTTCTTTGACTTGCCGAGGAGATCGGCTCCAGGGCAGACGTGCTCTGCAGCGGAGCTGGGGATCAGGACAGGCAGGGCTATTTTCCCATCATCGAGGCCACTCGAGGCAGCCAAGGGAGCCGCCACAACCCGGCAGCCCTCGTGAGGGACGCTGACGAGGTGTAGGCGGAGCCAGCTGCGCCCCCTCCCCGGCCGTTCAAAAGCAGCCCCTCGGGAGCGCGAGCGACCAGGAGCGCGGCGACCAGGACGGGCAAACAGGGCGGGGCGCATCAGTTTGCACGGCAGTTCACACAGGCAGGGCGAGCAGGGAGGGCTGAGCGATCCCCCGCCCCTAAGAACACCTCAGCCGACGGCTTTTGACCACTAGCTAGGCCACTATGGTCCTCGCTAGGCAGAGAGCTCGCGCTAGAAAGTCTGTAGGCACCCAGACAGAGTGCCCGCTCAGAAATGCGGCAGTGCAGGTCTCGGGGTGCAGGGAGTGCCAGAGCCTGCTGCTGCCATCTGAGGGAGGCAGAGATACTGTGTGCGTGAGGTGCGAGCAGGTGGATGACCTGGTCCACCTGGTGGCAGAGCTCAAGGAGGAGGTGGAGAGGTTGAGGGCCATCAGGGAGTGCGAGCGGGAGATAGACTGGTGGAGCAACTCCCTGCAAGGCCTGAAGGAGAGGCACCGCAGTGAGACTCCCCTACTGGGAGTTGCTGTCAGGCAGAGAGAGAGGAGCTAGGAGTTGAGGAGGAGTGGAGACAGGTCCCTGCTCGGCATTGCAGGAAACTCCCCCCACTGCCTGCCCCACCTTCCCAGGTGCCCTTACAAAACAGGTTTGAGGCCCTGGAGCTCGAGAGAGCGGTGGAGGAGGATGTGGCAGAAAAGTTAACCAGGAAGCCCAGGGCGAGGAAGTCTGCTCCACTCCTCAAGACTTCTCCCACCAAGAAGGAGAGAAGGGTGATCGTGGTGGGTGACTCCCTTCTCAGAGGAACGGAGGGCCCTATCTGTCGGCCTGACCCCACCTGTAGGGAAGTCTGCTGCCTTCCTGGGGCCAGGGTCAGGGATGTCGCCAGAAAGCTTCCCAACCTGGTTCGCCCCTCTGATTACTACCCGCTACTGATAGTCTAGGCTGGCAGTGATACCACTGATGAGAGAAGCCTGAAGGCTATCAAATGGGACTTCAGGGGGCTGGGATGGTTAGTGGACAGAGCGGGAGTACAGGTGGTGTTTTCGTCCATTCCTACAGTGGCAGGGAATGGTTCAGAGAGGACACAAAAAACCCACCTGATAAACACGTGGCTCAGAGGCTAGTGCCAACACAGAAGTTTTGGGTTCTTTGACCACGGGGCACTCTACTCGGCACCTGGCCTGATGGCCGCAGATGGGTCCCAACTGTCCACAAGGGGAAAAGGGATCCTGGCCCAGGAGCTGGCACGGCTCATTGAGAGGGCTTTAAACTAGGTGAGAAGGGGGGCGGGGATGAAACAAAGCCTGCTGGAGGTGTGCCAGGGGGAACAGTGGCAAGGCTGGAGGAGAAGGCTAAGGCCCAGCTGAAGTGCATCTACACTAATGCACGCAGCATGGGCAACAAGCAGGAGGAGCTGGAAGCCATTACGCAGCACGCAGGCTATGACTTGGTTGCCATCACAGAAACGTGGTGGGACCACTCTCATGACTGGAGTGCTGCAATGTCTGGCTATAGGCTCTTCAGAAGGGACAGGCAGCACGGAAGGGGTGGTGGAGTGGCTCTCTATATTAGAGAGTGTTTTTGACGTCGTCGAACTTGAGGCTGGGAATGACAAGGTGGAGTCGCTATGGGTTGGGATCAGCAGAAAGGCCAACAAGGGAAGCATCCTGGTGGGGGTCTGTTATAGACCGCCAAACCAGGATGAGGGCACGGATGAGGAGTTCTACAGGCAGCTGGCGGAAGTTGCGAAATCATCAGCGCTGGTTCTTGTGGGGGACTTTAACTTCCCAGACATCTCCTGGAAACACAACACAGCCCAGAGAAAGCAGTCCAGGAGGTTTCTGGAGAGCGTGGAAGATAACTTCCTGACGCAGCTGGTTGGCGAGCCTACCAGGAGGTGCCCCGCTAGACCTTCTGTTCACTAACAGAGAAGGACTGGGGGGAGATGTGTTGGTCGGGGGCTGTCTTGGGCAGAGTGACCACAAAATGGTAGAGTTCTCGATACTCGGCGAAGTCAGGAAGGGGATCAGTAAAACTGCTGTCTTGGACTTCCGGAGGGCTGACTTTGAGCTGTTCAAGACACTGGTTGGCAGAGTCTCTTGGGAGGTGGTACTGAAAGACAGAGGAGCCCAGGAGGGCTGGGCGCTCTTCAAGAAAGAAATCTTAATGGCTCAGGAGCGGTCTGTCCCCACGTGCCCAAAGATGAGCCGGCGTGGAAGAAGACCGGCCTGGCTGAGCAGAGAGCTGTGGCTCGAGCTTAGGAGAAAAAAGAGGGTTTATAATCTTTGGAAAAGAGGGCGGGCCACTCAGGGGGACTACAAGGATGCTGCGAGGCAATGCAGGGACAAAATCAGAAAGGCCAAAGCTCATGTGGAGCTCAATCTGGCCACTGCTGTTAAAGACAACAAAAAATGTTTTTAGAAATACATCAACACAAAAAGGAGGACTAAGGAGAATCTCCACCCTCTACTGGATGAGGGGAGAAACTTAGTAATCAGAGATGAGGAAAAAGCTGAGGTGCTTAACGCCTTCTTTGCCTCAGTCCTTAACAGCAAAACCAGTTGTTCTCTGGACGCCCAGTATCCTGAGCTGGTGGAAGGGGATGGGGAGCAGAATGTCGCCCCCACAATCCATGAGGAAATGGTTGGCGACCTGCTACAGCATTTGGATGTATGCAAGTCGATGGGGCCAGATGG
>NW_023308907.1:0-3175 GCF_011077185.1 Oxyura jamaicensis
TCATCTTCAACCCCTCTCCTAACCCTTAACTTAAGGTTCTTGTTCCCTTGGGGCAGGGCAGGAATCTTCAGGTTGCTGTGCAGTCACATGGTATTCAAAGATGAACATGATGTCTGGAGTTGTGTCCTAAATGTTATGAGGCTGTGCATGTCAACATTAGAAGGACCAAAGTCCAGCTGAAGCTAAATCCATCTATTACTGTCAAAGAAAATAAAAACTGCGTATATAAATACTTCAATAAAGGAGGATTAAGGAGAATCTTCATCCTTTCCTGGATGTGAAGGGAAACCTGGTGAAAGAGATGAGGTAAAGGCAGAAAGGCAGAGGTACTTAATGCCTTCTTTGCCTCAGTCTCTAGTAGCTAGACCAGTTGTTCTCCTGGACATCTCTTCCTCCTTATGGCCAGTGCCACCTTTCCAAGGTGCACTTTGTGGAAGTTTTTTTTTTTTTTTTTTTTTTTTTTTTTTTTTGTTTTTTTCAAAAAAAAAAAAAAAAAACAAAAGGGTGGAAACCCCCCCTAAAATAGTCATCCCAACTCATCAGCCTTCTTGCGGCCTGTCAGCCAACCAGACAGAAGTCACCTCTCCAGCATCTTCCAAGCCATGGGCCTGCTGATGGCCTTACAGCTTCTTGGCTTGACACACCCAAGCCTTGTGCCTCCTGCTATCCAGTCATTGCTTGTCCACTCAAGCAGAAGGGACAGGACAACCCAACCCATATTGGGGCCTTCTTTCTGCCTCCTGGGTATGTAGGCAGAGGGTTCCCCCAGTCAGCATGCCAACCAGGTGCCTTCTGCTGGCCTTCCAGTGCCACTGGCAGGTAGACGAAAAGTACAGATCCCAGGGAGAAGTCAAGGGTGACCTGCCAGCTACTTCAGACAGAAGTGACCTCACAGTCCCTTTCTGTGACACGTTCCTGCTGCTGGCCTATCAGCTGCAGAGACAGAAGTGACCTCACAGTCACTTCCAGTCACATTCTGCTGGGCCAGGAGATCCTGAGGCAGAGCTGACCACTTTAGAGTTCCCATGGGACTAGGGATCAGCTTTCTGGGTTAGAGAGTAAACAAAGATTTAATGGGAAGTTTTGGTGTTCTTCTGTGGTTAGGGTATGGGCAAGCTCTCCGGTTTAGGTTCTTTTCAGGTCTGCTAAGTGTTATAAATGTTGCCCAGGCCCATGGCCTTTTCCAATTTGACCCAATTTTGGTTTGGGGGTATTTTGGGGGTTAGTCTGGAGACAAAGATCACATTAAGTTATTTGAATGATGTTAGCATATAAGTTCTTGGCAATAATTTTTCAAATTAGATAGTTATACGAAGCGTCTATTCCTCAATGTGTCCTCCGGTGTTTTTCCTTTACTGGGGACCACAATAAATTGGAGGGGATGACTAGCTTCCACTTCTCTTCTTTGGTAATAGCCCATCCCTCTTGGTTATATTTTCCCTTTTGACTTTCGATTAATTTTCTACCCTTTTTGTTATATACAGGCTTACCTTCAAGGGGAATCTGCCTGTCTGGAGCCAGGGCTCCCTCAGTTGCTACCTCATTTTCTGCTGCTTCTTTTGCCTCTCTGTCCTCCAGATCATGTCCTTCCACCAATTCTGAGCTCGCCTTCTGGTGTGCCTTCTTGGTATTTCAAGAACCTTTGTAGGGAAAGCCAGTGACCGCCTTTCACTTCCAGCACTGCAGACACTGTGTGAGACACTAGCACAGTTATTTTCTGGCCAAGGTGAACTTGCGTGCCTCCTGGATATCTAGCACCATTGCTGCAACAGCTCTGAGGCATCCAGGCCATCCCTTGGCAGCAGCATCCAGCTGCTTAGAAAAATAAGCAACTGTCCTTCGATATCACAGAATCACAGAATCACAGAATTTCTAGGTTGGAAGAGACCTCAAGATCATCAAGTCCAACCTCTGACCTAACACTAACAGTCCCCACTAAACCATATCCCTAAGCTCTACATCTAAACGTCTTTTAAAGACCTCCAGGGATGGGGACTCCACCACTTCCCTGGGCAGCCCGTTCCAATGTCTAACAACCCTTTCGGTAAAGAAGTTCTTCCTAACATCCAACCTAAAACTCCCCTGGCGCAACTTTAGCCCATTCCCCCTCGTCCTGTCACCAGGCACGTGGGAGAACAGACCAACCCCCACCTCGCTACAGCCTCCCTTCAGGTACCTGTAGAGAGCGATAAGGTCACCCCTGAGCCTCCTCTTCTCCAGGCTGAACAAGCCCAGCTCCCTCAGCTGCTCCTCGTAAGACTTGTTCTCCAGGCCCCTCACCAGCTTCGTAGCCCTTCTCTGGACTCGCTCGAGCACCTCCATGTCCTTCTTGTAGCGAGGGGCTGAAAACTGAACGCAGTACTTGAGGTGCGGCCTCACCAGAGCCAAGTACAGGGGGACGATCACCTCCCTAGCCCTGCTGGCCACACTGTTTCTTATACAGGCCAGGATGCTGTTAGCCTTCTTGGCCACCTGAGCACATTGCTGGCTCATATTCAGGCGACTATCAACCATCACTCTGAGATCCTTCTCTGCCTGGCAGATCTCCAACCACTCATCTCCCAGCCTGTAGCTCTGCTTGGGGTTATTGCGCCCCAGGTGCAGGACCCGGCACTTGGCCTTGTTGAACTTCATGCAGTTGACCTCAGCCCATCGGTCCAGCCTCTCCAGATCCTCCTGCAGAGCCTTCCTACCCTCGAGCAGATCGACACATGTACCTAACTTGGTGTCATCTGCAAACTTACTGAGAGTGCACTCAATGCCCTCATCCAGATCATCATTGAAGATATTGAAGAGGACCGGCCCCAGCACCGAGCCCTGGGGAATGCCACTAGTGACCGGCCTCCAACTGGATTTGACTCCATTTACCACGACTCTTTGGGCCCGGCTATCCAGCCAGTTTCTAACCCAACAAAGCGTGCGCCAGTCCAAGCCAAGAGCAGCCAGTTTCTTGAGGAGAATGCTGTGGGAAACGGTGTCAAAAGCCTTGCTGAAGTCAAGGTAGACCACATCCACAGCCTTTCCCTCATCCACCCAGCGCGTCACTTTGTCATAGAAGGAGATATGGGCCCAGGTCCTGTGCTAGTATTCCCAGGGCAATCCCCATCCAGGCCACACATGCTGCTTCTGTCTGGGTGGCTATGAGGAGGTCATCTACATACCACAACAGCCTTCC
>NW_023308908.1:0-10340 GCF_011077185.1 Oxyura jamaicensis
CGAACGGCTGTGTGGTGTTTAGCTGCCAGCCAGGTTAAACCACAACACCCCTCTTGAAAACTGGCACAACATTTGCCAGCTTCCAGTCTACTGGGACCTCTCCAGATTCCCAAGACTGTTGAAAAATAATTGGGAGAGGTCCCGCGATGACATCAGCCAGCTCTTTAAGCACCCTGGGATGAATCCCATCCGGACCCATGGACTTGTATGGATCCAGGTGGAGCAGCAAGTCCCGCACACGTTCAGGATCGGTTGGGAATTTGTCATTCCCACCGTCACGGTCCTCTAGCTCAGGGCACCCTGGGTCCCGAAGCCCATCATCAGTGTTGAAGACATAGGCGAAGAAGGCATTAAACATCTCTGCTTTGCTTATGTCCTTGTCTGTGAGGAGACCTTCCCCATCAAGTAGCAGACCTATTTTTTCTTTGGTTCTCCTTTTTCTGTTCACATATCTATAAAAACCTTTTTTATTGTCTCCCATAGACATGGCCAGCTTCAACTCTAGTTGGGCAACTTCAACTCTAGTTGGGCCCATATTAAATAGGTATGATGGCCCATATTAAAAGGTATGAGGCCACATTAAAGTAGCTGAAAACAGTATGCAAGAAATGTAGAAGACTTAAGCCTAAATTGAATATCAGATTACTGGAAACTATCAGAAGAAAAAAATGGAAATGAGAAATGTACTGCCATGTCCTATGGGTAAGGGTCAACAAATCAGTCTGCCCATAAACAACCAGCAGCTCTCTCTGCTTTACACAGCTTAAGATAATTTATTATTAAAAGTCTTAGCTTTAAATAAATTGATACAGTTCTATAAAAGCAAGAAGCAGACGAAAGAAGGCTCTACTCTAAGGCAATGGTTTTAGTGCCGGATTCACATTGACACTTTCATCTGCAGGTGCTCTCAGATGTCCTTTGGAAATTAGTTTCCAAACTTAGTTTGGATTTCTTCCTTCACAGTCTGTCACCTTCATAGTGAACTTCAAGGTAACATTTAGAGCTTAGAGCTCTTGTTTTTACTCTCATGTACTAAGTATATGGTCAGAGATTGTGTAATGCTGT
This sequence comes from Oxyura jamaicensis, assembly GCF_011077185.1. Taxonomy (NCBI): domain Eukaryota; kingdom Metazoa; phylum Chordata; class Aves; order Anseriformes; family Anatidae; genus Oxyura; species Oxyura jamaicensis. Next base: position 1,066 of record NW_023308908.1, read on the forward strand.
CCTATCTGAATTCTTTGTGTTGTATTTTTGTTGCTCTTGCTTTCTCCACTGGCTGCATTATGTACTTTAATTTTTAAGCAATGTTTTCTATTCAATGTTGGGAGAACCTAATTTCTCTGGGGAGGGTTGCACGCACATGTCTGAGGGGTGACACTATGTAGAACATGAAAAAAATTTCCCCCAGTAAAGGCTCCGTAGCTGCTTTCCTGCACCATCCTGTGACTCAGCCCTGGGACAGCATGTGCCCAGTTCCTCTCTGAAGGTGGCTGAAGAGATGCATTTTAACTTTTTAAGTGAAACAGTCTAGGAGGTCCCACTTGGCCATTCATCATGACTCAGATGGTAAACAGCAATTACTTTAGCCCTAGAGATGCAGGCCATTACAGTTTTGCGTCCATTTTTTTTGTTTGTTTTACAAAGATCTTCCAGAGCCAAATGAAGAAACTGAGATTTTTAAGCCCTGATCAAGTGGCAATTCAGGTATTAAAAGGCAGTAGAGAGATGCCATGAGGGCATCTCACTAATTACCAGGAAGGTTCACCTGCCATTTGGGGTTCACCTGTGAAAACATGAATGCAAGACTTTATTAGCAACAACATAATGAAGAGTAGGACAGAGGCATTCATTGCTGAGAACACACCCTGGAGCAGAGTGTTTACTGGAGTCATGGAGATGTACTTGGGAATTGCACGTTTTAAACTTGAGAATAGAAAGCAAAGTATTGCTATGAGAGCTGTGAAAATTGAGCAAACAAAGCACTTCACATCTATTAGCAGAACCATCTCCTTTTCTTAGCTTTAAGTGGGAGAAGAGGAAGTAACCAATAACTCTAATCACCTGAGGAAGCATGTGCATCAGAAATAAAAACCACATGAGCTAAGGAAGTTCTCCACCTTTTTAAAATATCTCTTGAAATCAAACACAATTACTTGTGCATGGGCATGATGAGTTGTCTTTGTTGTGTGGTATACCTCTTTGTTTTCTTCTCCAAAAGCTCTGAATCCAAATTACCTCAAGCAGACTTCTTCTCTTTAACCATGTGATGGTTTTACTTGGGTGGGCGACTGAGCTCCACCACAACCACTCTCTCACTCCTCCTCCTCAAAGAGGAACAGGGAGAAAATACGATGAAAGGGGCTCAAGGGTTGAGATAAGGACAAGGAGATCACGCAGTAATTATTGTGATGGGCAAAACAGACTCAGCATAGGGAGATAGTAAGATTTATTGCCTATTACTAACGAGCTAGAGAAGTGAGAAACAAAGGAAAGAAACCAAAAGCACCTTCCCCCCCCATCCACCCTCTTCCACCTCCTCCCCCCGAGCAGTGCAGGGGAACTGGGGAATGGGGGTTATGGTCAGTCTATAAAAATTCTTCTCTGCTGCTCCTTCTCAGTCACTCTCATCCCCTGTGCTGTGGGGTCCCTCCCATGGGATGCAGTCCTTGCTGAACTGATCCGGCGTGGGCTGCCCACAGGCAGCAGCTCTTCAAGAACTGCTCCAGATATGGGTCCGTACCATGGGGTCCATCCCTTGGGAGCACACTGCTCCAACCTGGGTCCCCCACAGGCAGCAGCTCCTGCCAGGTCACCTGCTCCTGCGTGGTCTCCTCTCCACGGGCTGCAGGTCCGGCCCGGAATCTGCTCCGGCAGGGGTCTTCCACAGGCCACAGTCTCCATTGGTGCAGGTCCACCTGCTCCACCATGGTCTCCTCCACGGGCTGCAGCGTGGAACCCTGCTCCACCGTGGCACTCCATGGGCTGCAGGGGGACATCCTGCTTCACCATGGTCCTCACCACAGGCCGCAGGGGACTTCTGCTCCGGTGCCTGGAGCACCTCCCCCCCCTCCTCCTTCGCTGACCTTGGCGCCTGCAAGGCTGTTCCTCACTCCTCTCACTCTCCCAGCTGCTGTGTGGCGCAGAATTTTTTTTTTCCCTGTCTTAAATATGCTCTCATAGAGGTGCAAACAACATCACTTATTGGCTCAGCTCTGGTCAGCAGTGGGGCCCTTACCAAACATGGATCCTTCTCACAGAAGCCACCCCTATGGCCCCCTGCTACCAAAACCTTGCCACATAAACCTACTACAGGCTCACCCTCATCAGGAGCAAGCCTATACCAGGGCTGGATGTGGGGCAGTTACATCAGGACCATTCCTGCTGGCTATGAGTGGTCCCACTCTGGGAGAAGTCAGAAAGAACCATCCAGCATCTGAGTCAGACAGGACAGGACATGCAGGTTCTAGCACACTGGCAGGGAGGAATATTCAGTGTTTGCTCTAGACAGCAGCCTCTTCTCTTTGTAAAGCATGTTTAGAGTTGAAGCTTTTGCTAGCGATGTCCTGTCTCTTCTGTTTTCTACTTTATCAGTAAAAATTGTATCTAGCACATGACTGAAGTTAAAGCGTGTTTGTTTTAATTTGACTACTAAGCCCTTGAAATACACTTGGCTTTGATTTCTGTGGTGGTTTTACCATGCTAGGCAGCTGAACACCACAACCGCTCTCTCACTCCCCCTCCTCAGATGAGGAGGGGAAGAAGTAAAGGAAAGAACAACTCACAGGTTGAGATAAGGATAATTTAATTAAAGAGAAAAAATATTATTAAGGAAATATTATTATTATTAATTAAACAATTCAACTAAAGGGAAAAAAGGGAAAGGGGAAGAGGGAGGGGGAAAGGGAAAAACAAAACAAAACAAGTAAAGGCTATGTGGAAGTGCAGAGGAAAGAAATTGCTCTCTACTTCCCACAAATGAGCGATGCTTGACCACGTCCTTGAAGCAGGGCCTCAATGCACGTAGCCGGTGTTCGGGAGGAAGACAGATGTTTTCACAATGAGAGCCCACCCCTCCCCTCTTCTTCCTTTTTCCACCTTTTATTGCTGAGTGTGACATCATATGGTATGGAATATCCCTTTGCTTGGTTTAGGTCATTTGCCCTGGTGATGTTTCTTTCTCACTTTTTTGCCCACCCCCTAGGAGGGTTAGAGGAAGTCCTGATGCTGTGCCAGCACTGCTCAGCAGCAGACACAACACCGGTGTGATACCACTGCTGTTCTAGCTACAAGTGCAGAGCACAGCACTGTATGGGCTGCTGCAGGGAATGTTAACATCCCAGCCAGACCCAGTAAAATTTCCTAATGAAAAATGCACGTGTAACTCACAGTAATCATGTATCTCGGGTATTGACAAAAGCCATCCAGCCCAACACTCCTGCTGTCATCCCCAGTTCCCATTCAGTTACTGTAACTAAAAATTCCAACATGGATAATTTAAGAAACAGGCATAAACTTACCCATTAAAGAAAGCTATGTGTTTTTTTAGCAAAAACTAATGGTAAAACAGAAGCATGAGTCTAGAGGCTGGCTCTAGCTTCACATTTTTGTCTCTGACTCCAAAATTACCTTTGTCTAAATAAGGTAAACTTTTTATATTGCTAAGATAAATCATAGAATCATAGAATCATTAAGGTTGGAAAAGACCTCCAAGATCATCTGGTCCAACCATCCCCCTACTACCAAATGTCACCCACTAAACCACGTCCCTAAGCACCACGTCCAACCATTCCTTGAACAACCCCAGGGACAGTGACTCCACCACCTCCCTGGGCAACCCATTCCTATGCATGACCACTCTTTCTGAGAAGAAATGTCTCCTAATTTCCAACCTAAACCTCCCCTGGCGCAACTTGAGGCCATTCCCTCTAGTCCTATCGCTGGTTATCTGCAAGAAGAGGTTGACCTCCAACTCTCCACAAACTCCTTCCAAGTAGTTGTAGAGAGCAATAAGGTCTCCCCTGAGCCTCCTCCTCTCCAGACTAAACAACAGACTAAACAAAGGCGGGCCGCGTCAGAAAGGCGGGGCGCGTCAGAAAGGCGGGGCAGTTTGCTCAGGCAGGGCGAGCAGGGAGGGCGAGCAGGGAGGGCCGAGCGATCCCCCACCCCTAAGAACACCTCAGCCGATGGCTTTCGACCACTAGCTAGGCCACTATGGTCCTGGTTAGGCAGAGAGCTTGTGCTAGAAAGTCTGTAGCCACCCAGACGGAGTGCCCGCTCAGAAATGCGGCAGTGCAGGTCTCTGGGTGCAGGGAGTGCCAGAGCCTGCTGCTGCCATCCGAGGGAGGCAGAGATACTGTGTGCGTGAGGTGTGAGCAGGTGGACGACCTGGTCCGCCTGGTGGCAGAGCTCAAGGAGGAGGTGGAGAGGTTGAGGGCCATCAGGGAGTGTGAGCAGGAGATAGACTGGTGGAGCAACTCCCTGCAAGGCCTGAAGGAGAGGCACTGGGGTGAGACTCCCCAGATGGGGGTGGACCCCCTGCCCGGTTGCTGTCGGGCAGAGAGAGGGGACCTAAGAACTGAGGAGGAGTGGAGACAGGTCCCTGCTAGGCGTTGCAGGAAACTCCCCCCACCACCTGCCCCACCTTCCCAGGTGCCCTTATGCAACAGGTTTGAGGCCCTGGAGCTTAAGAGAGCAGTGGAGGAGGGTGTGGCAGAAAAGTTAACCAGGAAGCCCAGGGCAAGGAAGTCTGCTCCACGCCTCAAGACTGCTCCCACCAAGAAGGAGAGAAGGGTGATCGTGGTGGGCGACTCCCTTCTCAGAGGAACGGAGGGCCCTATCTGTCGGCCTGACCCCACCCATAGGGAAGTCTGCTGCCTCCCTGGGGCCAGGGTCAGGGATGTCACCAGAAAGCTTCCCAACCTGGTTCGCCCCTCTGATTACTACCCGCTACTGATAGTCCAGGCTGGCAGTGATACCACTGATGAGAGAAGCCTGAAGGCTATCAAACGGGACTTCAGGGGGCTGGGACAGTTAGTGGACGGAGCGGGAGTACAGGTGGTGTTTTCGTCCATTCCTACAGTGGCAGGGAATGGTTCAGAGAGGACATGAAAAGCCCACCTGATAAACAGGTGGCTCAGAGGCTGGTGCCAACACGAAAGTTTTGGGTTCTTTGACCACGGGGTGCTCTACTCGGCACCTGGCCTGATGGCCGCAGATGGGTCCCAACTGTCCCCAAGTGGAAAACAGATCCTGGCCCAGGAGCTGGCAGGGCTCATTGAGAGGGCTTTAAACTAGGTAAGAAGGGGGGCGGGGATGAAACAAAGCCTGTTGGAGGTGTGCCAGGGGGAACAGTGGCAAGGCTGGGGGAGAAGGCTAAGGCCCAGCTGAAGTGCATTTACACTAATGCACGCAGCATTGGCAACAAGCAGGAGGAGCTGGAAGCCATTGTGCAGCACGCAGGCTATGACTTGGTTGCCATCACAGAAACGTGGTGGGACCACTCTCATGACTGGAGTGCTGCAATGTCTGGCTATAGGCTCGTCAGAAGGGACAGGCAGAACGGAAGGGGTGGTGGAGTGGCTCTCTGTATTAGAGAGTGTTTTGATGTCGTCGAACTTGAGGCTGGGAATGACAAGGTAGAGTCGCTATGGGTTAGGATCAGCGGAAAGGCCAACAAGGGAAGCATCCTGGTGGGGGTCTGTTATAGACCTCCAAACCAGGATGACGGGACGGATGAGGAGTTCTACAGGCAGCTGGCGGAAGTTGCGAAATCATCAGCGCTTGTTCTTGTGGGGGACTTTAACTTCCCAGACATATCCTGGGAGCACAACACAGCCCAGAGAAAGCAGTCCAGGAGCTTTCTGGAGAGCGTGGAAGATAACTTCCTGACGCAGATGGTTGGCGAGCCTACCAGGGGAAGTGCCCCGCTAGACCTTCTGTTCACTAACAGAGAAGGACTGGTGGGAGACGTGCTGGTCGGGGGCTGTCTTGGGCAGAGTGACCACAAAATTGTAGAGTTCTCGATACTCGGCGAAGTCAGGAAGGGAATCAGTAAAACCGCTGTCTTGGACTTCCGGAGGGCTGACTTTGAGCTGTTCAAGACACTGGTTGGCAGACTCCCTTGGGAGGCGGTACTGAAAGACAGAGGAGCCCAGGAGGGCTGGGCGCTCTTCAAGGAAGAAATCTTAATGGCTCAGGAGCGGTCTGTCCCCACATGCCCAAAGACGAGCCAGCATGGAAGAAGACCGGCCTGGCTGAGCAGAGAGCTGTGGCTCGAGCTTAGGAGAAAAAAAGAGGGTTTATAATCTTTGGAAAAGAGGGCGGGCCACTCAGGGGGACTACAAGGATGCTGCGAGGCGGTGCAGGGACAAAATCAGAAAGGCCAAAGCTCATCTGGAGCTCAATCTGGCCACTGCTGTTAAGGACAACAAAAAATGTTTTTATAAATACATCAACACAAAAAGGAGGACTAAGGAGAATCTCCACCCTTTACTGGATGTGGGGGGAAACTTAGTAATCAGAGATGAGGAAAAAGCTGAGGTGCTTAACGCCTTCTTTGCCTCAGTCTTTAACAGCAAAACCAGTTGTTCTCTGGACGCCCAGTACCCTGAGCTGGTGGAAGGGGATGGGGAGCAGAATGTCGCCCCCACAATCCACGAGGAAATGGTTGGCGACCTGCTACAGCATTTGGATGTACGCAAGTCGATGGGGCCGGATGGGATTCACCCGAGGGTACTGAGAGAACTGGCGGAGGAGCTGGCCAAGCCGCTTTCCATCATTTATCGGCGGTCCTGGCTATCGGGGGAGGTCCCACTTGACTGGCGGCTAGCAAACGTGACGCCCATCTACAAGAAGGGCCGGAGGGTAGACCCGGGGAACTATAGGCCTGTTAGTTTAACGTCAGTGCTAGGGAAGCTCATGGAGCAGATTATCTTGGGTGTCCTCATGCGGCAGTTGCAGGGCAAGGAGTGAATCAGGCCTAGTCAGCATGGGTTTACGAAGGGCAGGTCCTGCTTGACGAACCTGATCTCCTTCTATGACAAGGTGACACGCTTAGTGGATGAGGGAAAGGCTGTGGACGTGGTCTACCTTGACTTCAGTAAGGCATCCCCACAACATTCTCCTCAGGAAACTGGCTGCTCATGGCTTGGACTGGTGTACACTTCGTTGGGTTAAGAGCTGGCTGGATGGCCGGGCCCAGAGAGTTGTGGTGAATGGAGTCAAATCCAGTTGGAGGCCGGTCACTAGTGGAGTCCCCCAGGGCTCGGTACTGGGGCCAGTCCTCTTTAACATCTTCATCGATGATCTGGATGAGGGGATCGAGTGCGCCCTCAGCAAGTTTGCAGACGACACCAAGTTAGGTGTGTGTGTCGATCTGCTCGAGGGTAGGAAGGCTCTGCAGGAGGATCTGGATAGGCTGGACCGATGGGCCGAGGCCAACGGTATGAAGTTCAACAAGGCCAAGTGTCGGGTCCTGCACCTGGGGCACAACAACCCCAAACAGCGCTACAGGCTGGGAGATGTGTGGTTAGAAAGCTGCCTGGCAGAGAAGGACCTGGGAGTAGTGGTTGATGGTCGGCTGAATATGAGCCAGCAGTGTGCTCAGGTGGCCAAGAAGGCCAGCAACATCCTGGCTTCTATAAGAAACAGCGTGGCCAGCAGGTCCAGGGAAGTGATTGTCCCCCTGTACTCGGCTCTGGTGAGGCCGCACCTCGAGTACTGTGTTCAGTTTTGGGCCCCTCGCTACAAGAAGGACATGGAGGTGCTCGAGCGAGTCCAGAGAAGGGCAACGAAGCTGGTGAAGGGTCTGGAGAACAAGGCTTACAAGGAGCGGCTGAGGGAGCTGGGACTGTTTAGCCTGGAGAAGAGGAGGCTCAGGGGTGACCTTATTGCACTCTACAGGTACCTGAAAGGAGGCTGTAGCGAGGTGGGGATTGGTCTATTCTCCCACGTGCCTGGTGACAGGACGAGGGAGAATGGGCTAAAGTTGCACCAGGTGAGGTTTAGGTTGGATATTAGGAAGACCTTCTTTCCTGAACAGGTTGTTAGTCACTGGAATAGGCTGCCCAGGGAAGTGGTTGAGTCACCATCCCTGGAGGTCTTTAAAAGACGTTTAGATGTAGAGCTTAGGGATATGGTTTAGTGGGGGACTTGTTAGTGTTAGGTCAGAGGTTGGACTTGGTGATCTTGGAGGTCTCTTCCAACCTAGACTATTCTGTGATTCTGTGATATTTCTCTTTCAAATGCCAGGGTGAAAGGTATAGCTAATTGAACAAGTGCCTCCCCAGTTAGATGGTAGGGTAGACTGTAAGATCTTCCCTCCACAGTACCACCAGAGATCTGCCCTGGGGGTCTCAAGTCTTGAGCAGTTTCCCATCAAGTCCTTGGTAGCATTCAAGGTCTTCGTGCACAAGGCAAATTTTCCCAGATGCCAGGTAGCACTCACACCCTGCCGTAAGAGGCAACCTATAGCTGTGTAGAATACAGGGGGAACCCTGGTATCACTACCACGCAAGGAAGGGAATAGTAAAGAGAGAGCCTTACAGGCCTCACCACACTAGCTGATGCTGATACTGAAGGAAGAACTTCTACCCATCCTGAGAAATGGTCAGTTAATACTAGCAAGTACTTAAATCTACCTACTTTAGGTAATTCAGTAAAATCTAGTTGGATGCTCTGAAAAGGTCAAAGTCCTGGCTCCCGTCCACCCAGAGGCTGTTTCCACAGAGCCTTCCTATTCACTCATTGGCACGTTATGCAACTATTACATACCTGCATAGCTATGGTATACATGCCTACACATATATATTTTCTTAATACAGCGTCACACATTGTCTATCTGTATTGTTGCTTCCACCCCATTTCAGGGTCTTTCCAGTCAGAGGTGAATATATCTTTGCTCTCAGGGCCTGAGAACACTGAAATAGGGAACAAGAAAAAGGAAGAAAAAAAAAAAAAGTGATTAATCAACCAGATGATATTTACTGCTGAGCTTGAAATATATTATTTACTGCTCCTGAGAGGAAAGGAACTGGGGAGGAAAGGAACTGATAAGAAGGACTGTCTAAGCTAAGGATGCCATATGTGCTGGATCTCAGATAAAGGAGAGAAGACCTTGGAAGATCAGAAAGAGTGCCATGCCTCAGATAAGGAAGAGTCTTTAGGCCTTGGAGAACCGGATCGAGCTAGCTTTGTGATTTGGACTGTGACCAAGACCGTAGAGAGCGTGCGCAAGAAGATGGGGTGAAAAGTATACTATGAGGAAGACATACGGCCTTCCTCCCAAGGACCACTGCCCACGTCCATGAGACCCCTGCCCACAATTCTTGGAAGAATCTGCACAAGTGCAAAGGACTGATAAGCTAATTAGCATAAGAAGTGTGAGTAGGCAGGTTTAGGTAATGAATATGTATAGGCGTTAATTGAATATTCATAGTTTTGCTGTATAAATAGGAGATAGTTTGTCACTTCGGGTATGCACGTTAGGTGGAAGGATCCCC
>NW_023308909.1:0-7789 GCF_011077185.1 Oxyura jamaicensis
GCTGTGTGGTGTTTAGCTGCCAGCCGGGTTAAACCACAACAGGGAGATACTTGGGTTCTCCACTCAGATTGTGGTGGGAAGATACTTGGGTGCTCCAGAGACACGCTTGGGTGTTCAGTGGGGTGCTTGCGGGTCATGGGAAAATGCTTGGTTACCCTGAGCAACTAGCTGGGTCTTCCAGGAAGATTCTTGGATTCCCCAGGAGATGCTTGTGTACCCAGTAAGGGGTTGGGCTGACCTAGGGTGATGTATGGTGTCTCCAGAGAGGTGCTCCATTGGTGGAGGGGGATTCCTGGCTGCTTGAAAGATGTTCCTGGGTGACCTATGCAGATGCTTGCTTCACCCACAGGTGATGACCTGGTTGCCCAGGGAGGTGTTTGGGTCTTCCAAGGTGATTCCAGGTTTGTTCACAGAAATGCTTGTGTGTCTTTGGGCAACGTCTTAGTGCATCAGAAGGTGATGGTTCACAATTCTTCAGTTCTCCTGGGAGATGCTGGAATGCTGTGTGGAAGTGCATGGGTCCTCCTGGAAGATGTTTGGGTTCCCTGGGGAGAAGTTGGGTACCTCAGGGGTATTCTTGGGTTCCCATGGAAATACCTTGGAAATCCAGGGAGAAGCGTGGATGCCTTGGGGACATTCTTGAGTTGAAACCTTGAAATGTGTTGGAGCACTCAGGGGACGATCAAAGATTCCCCTGGGAGCTGCTTGGTTGTCCAAGCAAAATCCTCTTTGCTCCATGTAAGTTACTGAATGCCCTGGGGAGATGCTGCAGTCCCCTGTGGAGAGACTTGGTGGCTCCAAAGAGATGCCTGAGTGCTGTGCAGAGATGCTTGTTTCCTCTGGGGGTGTATTGAAATTGCCCAGAGGGGTGCTTCAGTGGGAAAGATAATGGTTGGCCACTGCAATGGTATGATTTTGTTCCTGCTGGATATGTTTTTGTGTCCAAGGGAGGTGCTTGGATACACCAAGGAGATGCCTGGGTTACCCAGGAAGATCTCTGTGTTCCTTGAAAGATGGACTCAATGGGTACTCAGTGGAGATGCCAGGGTGACTCAGGAAGATGCTTGGAATCTCAAAGGATCTCCTTGGTTGCCCCAGGAAGATTCCACGGTGCTCCAGGGAGGTTCCTGAGTAACCTGGGAAGAGCCTGATGTGCCCGGGGAAATCCTTGTCTCCTCCAAGGTTCTGCAGGGCTTGTCCAGGCAGTATGCCCCAGGGACATACTTTGGAGCTCCACTGTGATGCTTGAGTGCCTGGGAATGGTGCTTGGGAGATCCTCTGGTGGTTCAGAAAGATGCTGGGGTTCCCAGGAGACATGTGAGGGTGCCCCACGGAGGTGTACCCAACATTCTCTGGAGAAGCAAAGCATTGCCCTGCTTCACAACAACATCTCGCTTAGGCACACAAGCATGTCCCGAGGGTACCCAGGCTTCTCCCTGCAGCACACAGACATCTCCCTGGAGCACCCAACAGTCCCCCACACCACCAACCTGTCTTCCTAGGAGGACCCAAGCACATCCCCAAAGCACAGGATCTTTTTCAAGGAGCATTCAGGCACCTCCCTATTGAAAGCCAAAATCTTTGCTAGGAGCTCGAGCATCAGTCTGGAGCACCTTCCATATCACCAAAGCATCTCCCAGGAGCACGCAAGCACCTCCCTGGGGGAGAACAACATCAATGCCTGTACCCAAGAATCTCTAAACATCATCTTCCTGGAGGAGCCATGCATCACCACACAGGGCACCCAAACACCTCCTGGAGTGTTCTGATGTCACCCCAAAGCTCCCAAGCTTTGAGCTTTTTTATCCGTTGAGCATCTGAGCACCAGGGCACTGAAACCCTCAAACATTTCCCAAGGTCCTCCAAGCACATCATAGCAATACCCCAGCTTGTACCCAAGCAAACAAGCCTCTACTTAGAACCTCTCAGCATCATCCCCAAGAATTTTACCGCATCATCCCCAAGAATTTTACCACATTCTAGGTCACCCGAGTATCTCTGTTGGGCAGACAGGTATGACCCCTTTAAGGACCCAAATGATTCAAAGCAGCAGCAAAGCATAATTACCCCTGAGAACAAAGCATCTTCCTGCTTTGTTCTCTTCCCAAGTGTGCTGGAAGTGCATCTTCCAGCACTCAGGCATCCCACTGCAGCATTACTGAAACATCTCCCCAGGGAACCCAAGCACATCCCGATGCACTCTGATGTCTCTCCTGAGCTCCCAAGCAAGTTTCTGAATATTTCAATGGCTCAAAAAGCACCTCTCTGAAGCATGCCAGGGGCTCTCAGGTGTACCGTAACTTCTCCCTGGGGAACCAGGTAGATCCCCAGGATACCCAAGCATCACCCTGTGTCACCCATCACATCGTTGGTACAAACAAGCTCCTCCCTGTGCTGCACAAACAATTTGCTGGGGCAACCATGCATGTCCCCAGGGCACACAAGCACCTCCCTGGAGAGAGCAATCAATGCCCATCAGGCACCGAAGTTATTCCCTGGTCACCCAAGCATCTTCCTGGACATCCCAGGATCTGCCCAGGGCAAACAGGCATCAGTCCAGGCCATCCCTAAACCTTCCTAAAGCCCCAAGGCTCGTCCCTTGGGCAGCAAAATATGTGTCCCTGGGGCTCAGCAGCAGTGTGTTGGAGCACCAAAGGATCTCCCCAGATGACCCAAACTCCTCCCTGGAAGATCTGAGCACCTTCCTGCAGCACCCAGACATCTTCCTGGGGCAACAAGGCACATACTTGGGGAGCACAAGCATCATTCTGGGCCTCCAATCTTTTCTCCTGGATTAAACCAAGGGGCACCAAAAGATCACTTGGGGGTACTCAAGCATCTCCATTGGCACCCAGAATATTCTGTAGAAGACCCAGGCATCTCCACACAGCAGCCATAAACCTCCCTGCAGAAAGCATGTGTCTCCATGGGGCACAGAAGTGCCATCTTGGAGCTGCAAAACGTCTCCCCACAGTGTCCAAACATGTCTCTGGAGCACCCACACAGTTTCCTGCATCCCCAAGCATCTCCCAGAGCACTCCAGCACCTCCACAGAGCACTGCTTGTTGCCCTGGGAAAACCCTGGTGTGCCCAGGGAGATTCTTGTCTCCTCCAAGGCTCTGCAGGACTGATCCACGGAGGTGCTTGTGTGCCCCAGCACCATGCTGGGTTTCCAAAAAGAGGACCTTGCTTGTTTCAGGGGGATGCTTTGTGACACTAAGCTTGAGTGCTTGGGTGCCAGATGGGCTTTGATTGCTATCTCCAGAGAGGTGCTTGGCTTCCCTGGGGAGATGGTTGTGTAATTTAATGGAGAGGCTTGTCTGTTCCACTGTGGTGTGGAAGACACCTGCCGGAGCAGATTCCGGGCCGGACCTGCAGCCCGTGGAGAGGAGACCACGCAGGAGCAGGTGACCTGGCAGGAGCTGCTGCCCGTGGGGGACCCAGGTTGGAGCAGTTTGCTCCCGAGGGATGGACCCCATGGTACGGACCCATATCTGGAGCAGTTCTTGAAGAGCTGCACTGTGGGTGCCCTGAGGACATGCCTGAGTGCTCCCAGGGAGGTGCTTGTGATCCCCAGGGAAATGCCCATGGAGGTGTTAGTACGCCTAGGAGAGATGCTTGGGTGCTGCACAGAGATGCTTGCATGCTCCAGAAGACACCACAGTGGCTTGGTGAGACAGTTGGGTGCTCCAGGGAAGTTCCTGAGTGCCCTGGGTAGGTACTTGGGTGTCCTGGGGACACGCATGGCTGTCCAGCAAATGGAACCAGTGAGATGCCTGGGTGCCCTAGGAAGATGCTTGCTTGGCCCACAGAGATACTTGGGTGAGCTAGGACATGCTAAGGTTCTTGGGGGTGAATTTGGGTGGCGGAAAAGGAGAGGATTGTTTTCCTAGGGAGAAGCTTGGGTATTCCTACGAGGTGTTTGCAAGGCCTTGGGATATGTTTGAGTGTTTCAGTGCCCTGGGGAGATGTTCAGATGCTCAAAGAACTTGCTTGGGAGCACTGGGGAGACATCAGTGTACTTTGCAGGTACTTGGGTGCTCTGGGGAGATGCTTGGGTGCTCCAGTAAGATGCATGAGTGCTTTGGGGAGATGCATGGCTCCTCCAGGAAGATGCTTTTGGAGATTCTTGAGTACCAACCCTGATGTTGTTTGGCCCCAGGGAGGTGCTCCTGGGGGATGCGCAGATGCCATGGAGGGTGCTCCAAGCAAATGCTTTTATTCCCGGTGGATAGTTTTGCTTTTCCTGGTGTGATTCGTGTCTTCTCCAGGGAGGTGCCTGAATGCTCCTTGGAAAATACATTGTGTTTTCGATAGGTTTCCCTGGGCACACCAGGCTCTTCCCACCTTACCAAAGAGCTCCTTGGAGCACTCTGGAATAACTGCTTGGACAACCAAGCAACTCCCTGGGGAATCCTAGAGTGTCCCCTGGGAACTCCAACACATTTCAAGGTTTCAACTCAAGAATATCCCCAAGACATCCACGCTTCTCCCTGGATTCCCATTTACATGGGAACACACAAGTATACCCTTGAGGTACCCAACATCTCTCCAGGGAACCTAAGCATCTTCTAGGAGGACCCATGCACCTCCCCGCAGCACTCAAGCATCTCACTGGAGCACTGAAGAATTTCCGCTGTGAACCCATCACCTTCTGATGCACTAAGACATCGCCCAAAGACATACAAGCTTTACTTTGAAGAAGCCACGCACCTGAAGACAGAACCCAAAAATCTTCTTGGAAGACCCTAGCACCTCCCTGGGGAACAGCAGAATAAACCCATGGGTGCCCAAACATCTGCATAGGTCACCCAGAAGATCTTTCAAGGACGAAGGAATTTCCCCCATTGATGCAGCACCTCTAGGAAGAAATCCTTTACTGCCCTAGGTCAGAGAAACACCTCTCTGGGTAATTCACGCAACTTCCTGGAGGAGCAAAGGATCTTCTTGGGTGTAGAAGCTTTTTCCCATGGTAGACAAGCACCTCCATGGGCATCCAAGCATGTCCCTGGGGACAACCAGCACCTGCCTCTGGGTCACTTATCTCCATCCCTGGAGAACACGAGGACCTTATAGGGACAACCAAGAACCTCCCTAAAGCCCTGAACAGCACACTTAGTGCAATCCAGCAACTCCCTGGAGCACACAACCTGCTCTCTGCAGTACTCAGGCACCTCCTGGGGCTTTCAAGTGACTCCAGAGGAATCGAGCACCTTCCTAGAGAGCCCAAGGATATTCCCAGGGCACACAAGCACCTCCCCAGGGCACATAAGCACATCCCAGGGGGAGAAGAAAAGCCTCCCTGGAGCACACAAACTTCTTCCCTCATAATAAAAGTTTCTGCCCCTCTCATCCAACTCCCTGCAGCACAGAAGCACATTCCTGGACCACCCAAGCACCTCACTGGAGTACCCAAGTGTATCCCCACAGCACTCCTCCATCTGAGTGGAGAACCCAAGCATCTCCCCAGTGCTCCAAAACACCACCTGGGGAATGTAAACATCTCACTGGAGATGGGAAGCACCTCCCTTGGCACTCAAGAGCACCTGCCAGGCGTCATGCCAGGGGACATGAGCGTTTTCCTGGTTGACCCATGCATCTCCTATTGGCACTCAAGAATCTCAGTCTGGATGCACTGAAAAAATTCTCCCACACCAAATAAACATCTCATTGGAAAAGTCAAGAACCTACCAAGACCACTTCAGCATCTACCCAGGTCAACAAAGTGCATTTTTCAAGCACCCAAGTACTTCTCCTCTTTCATCCACAAACCTCTTTTGATGACTTAGCTTCTCCCCACAATAAAGAAGCACCTCCCTGGAGCATCCAAAATCTTCCCTGGAGAAATTAAGCATGACCTGGGTTCAAATAAAATCCCCCCTGGGCATATAAGCACAACTCCTAGGGAACCCAAACGTCTCCAAATAGCACTCAAGCATTTCTCTGGGGCAACAAATAAATTTCCAGGATCACCAATCCATCTTCCTGGGACATCCAAGAAACTCTCTGCATCACCCTCAAGCCTTCTTGGAGAAACCAAGCATCTCCCTGCGCATGCAGGGAGCACCTGGACAGAGCAGCCAAGAAGCCTGGGGAGCACCCAGATTGTTCTTTGGAAAGCCATGAACCTCCATGGAGCAAGAAAGCATCTCCTGAGGCACCCAGGCATCTCAGGGGAGCACACAAGCATCTCCTCTGCACACACCAGCACCTCCTTTGAGTTTCCTGGGCCATTTAGGCTCGCACTGCACTTCAGCCTCTGCTCCATCGCGCACTCCCCTCCCTGTCCTGCCCTGCTCTGCCCTCTGCTGCCTGCTGCCAGGGGCTTCCATCCCGAATGGAGCCTGCCCACACCCCTGGCCCTTTATCCCAGCTGGGCTGCCGTGTCATGGCCCCGCTGTGACACCTGGGTGACACAGCCACCGCTGCCCCCCTGCCCACTGGGAAACCTTGATCACACAGCCACCGCTGCCCCCCTGCCCACTGGGACACGTGGGTGACACAGCCACCGCTGCCCCCCTGCCTACTGGGACACCTGGGTGACATAGCCACCACTGCCCTGCTGCCCACTGTGACACATGGGTGACACAGCCACTGCTGCCCTCGTGCTCACCAAGGCCTCTCCTCTCAGTACCCAACCACCTCTGTGGGACACCAAAGCACCTACAGGGCTACTCGCTCATCTGCTGGGGACACCCAAGAACATCCTGGGAGCACACAACTCTCTCCCCAGCACACACTACCATATTCCCAGGGAAACCAAGCACCTCCAAGAATGCCTTACGGCATCCAAGTACCTTCCTGGAGCAGCCAAGCAACTTCCTGGGACACTCAAGCATCTCTCCAGAGAAAGCAAGCAGCTTTACGGAGCACACAAAGCACTTGCTGGAGCACTCCAGTATCAGTCCAAGGCACCCCAGCACCTCAGGGGAAAAGAAGGCACCAACCTGGAGCACCCAAGCAGCTCCCTGCAGCACCTGACTGTCCCTGGACACACATGGATCTCCCTGGAGCACTCAATCTTTGAGAAGCAGGCTCCTGCCCTGGAGCACCCAAGCACCTCTGGGGGAACACAAGCACCTCTTTGGGCACCTGAGCATATCCCCAGGAAAACCAAGTACCTCCTGATGATCTCAGACAGCTCCCCGGGGGTGCTTAGTTTCTTGCTGACTCACCAGGCATCGCCCTGGAACACCCAAGATCCCTCCTGAAGAAAGCAAGCATCACCCTGGGATTCCCCTGGAGTGCTTTGGGGAGATGCATGGCTCCTCCAGGAAGATGCCCAGTGTAGACCCTTGGGTACCAATGCTGATGTTGTTCTGCTCCACGGAGGTGCTTGCGTGCTCCTGGGAGATGCTTTGGTGACATAGAAGGTGCTCCAGACTGATTCTTGTGCTCCCAGCAAAGATTTTGGCTTTCAGTAGGGAGGTGCCTGAATGCTCCTTGAAAAAGGTCATGTGCTTTGGGGAGGTGCTTGGGTCCTCCTAGGAAGACAGGTTGGTGGTGTGGGGGACTGTTGGGTGCTCCAGGGAGATGTCTGTGTGCTGCAGGGAGAAGCCTGGGTACCCTCGGGACATGCTTGTGTGCCTAACGGAGATGTGGTGATTGGTGGCCGCCTTGGTCATAGCGACCATGAAGTGGTTGAGTTCAAAATTTACGGATACAGAAGGAAAAGTGCCACCAAAACCTCATCCCTAGATATGGGGAAAGCAGACTTCAGGCTGCTCAGGGAACTAGTCAGCAAGGTCCCCTGGGAAACTGCTCTTGAAGGCCTCGATGTCCACCAGTG
>NW_023308910.1:0-5214 GCF_011077185.1 Oxyura jamaicensis
GAGTCAATACTTGCCAAATTGGTACCAATTTTGGATCCTCTTTTGTTTTTATTATCATCAGGGAATGGGTTTTCCCTTACCCTGGTTCTGGGTCAACAGGTACCACAGATATTTGCATTCCTTGTATAACCGAGTGTATTAGTCTGGTAAAACAGGGTATTAAACATGAAATTACTGAATTATTAAACAACCCTCCACATATTCCCAATACAACTATCCTGATTCTAGTAAGCCAACCACCACCCATAAAGTCCCTCCATGATTCTCTTAAATTGATTTCATTCCAAATTTGAACTGGGACATGTGCAATTTTCTTCATTTCTTTTTACAAGTTCATTCACAGCTTTTCCTTCATCATCAATATCTAAACAGCAGTTACTTAAGGTTAAATTTTCCACAGACTCCTCCTTCTTGTGCTAGGAAATAATCTAAAGCTAAGCAATTTTGA
The DNA here is from genome assembly GCF_011077185.1 of Oxyura jamaicensis. Classification (NCBI taxonomy): domain Eukaryota; kingdom Metazoa; phylum Chordata; class Aves; order Anseriformes; family Anatidae; genus Oxyura; species Oxyura jamaicensis. Next base: position 449 of record NW_023308910.1, read on the forward strand.
TACAAAGCAGTTCCCATCTTGATATTTTGTTTTGCAATTAATCCGAGTGCATCTCCAGTTTTATTCACAACTATTTCTACTACAGCTTGCAACCTAATTATTCTATTAAGCATATCTACTGGGGTCCTATAGCCCCAGGATCCATACTCCAACAAGCACAACCCCAATTTGAGGGTCCGCAGTAATGATAACTCCGGTCCCATGGATAATCTCTTATCCAATCAGTGTAACACGTAGAAGTCACTGTTTCACCCTTTCTAGGACAAATGTACTTGGGCTGGTTACTATATCTCTTCCAGCTCAGGCTTCCGCAATCAGTATATGGGTCTTCATCTATAATATCACAGGCATCAAAGGTTATTGACACTGAGGTATTCAGGGTGGTTACAATTTCACTTGTTCCAATTAATTTCTCTGCACAGAGCATACTGAGTTAGGTTAAAAATGCAGCTTCCTCTTTTCTGGCCTTTACAGTCATACACAGTATGATACACCAATGTCTGGGAGCTCAAGCATCCTTTTCTAGTTGACTGCAGTTGTTGCCATAGCTTGGGCCAAGAAACTCACCCCAAGTAGGACTAGAAGAGGTCCGGTAAAGGCCATAGTGCTCGGCGGTCACAGCCCGAAGGGGTTGCAGCCCTTGGCAGACCTTCCCAGCCGCAGCACCAGTTCCCTATCCGGTCTTGCCCTCTTCCCTAATCTTAAAGGGGTGTACATTGCAGATGTACCTTCTCGGTACCTTCAGGGGATAACGCTTAACTGATCCCTGTTATTGATAAATCTCTTCCCTTAGTAGGTATCTATTCAAGAGGTTCTTTGTTTACTAATTTTACAGGAGTAATTACAATAAATTTGGAGTAATTACAATAAAGGAGTAATTACAATAAATTCCCACAGCAACTTAGCTTATGCTCTTCGATGAAGGCTTCTTCAAGTCCATCTGTTAGTTTCTCCTGGTTCCAATGTTACTTTCCACTCTTCCACTGGACCTTTTACTCACGACACGTGTCCATCCTTTTTCAGCACACAGCTGTTTCCTTTTTAATAGATAACAACTAATAGATAGCAGTTAATAAATATCGGTTGTTTTCTTTTTAATAAAACAAGAAAAGGTCCTTCCCAGAGGGGAGATAAGCTTTCTTCTTTCCATGTTTTTATTAGAACCCTATCTCCTGGTTTTAACTAGTGAATCGCCAATCCTAAAGGTGGTGTCTGAGCCATCATCCCAGTTTCTCTTAGCTCTTTTAATCTTCTACCAATGGTAATTATATATTTCTGGATACTACGATCCTCAACTACATTGTTCCCTAAGGGCATCCCTTGAGAATAAGGCATGCCATATAACATTTCACATGGTGATAATCCAGTCTCAGTGTGTAGTTTAGTTCTAATATTTAAAAGTGCCAATAGTAAGCATTTCGTCCAGGGCATTTGTCTCGATCAGTAACTTAGCCAATTGTTGTTTGATTGTTTGATTCATTCTTTCTACTTTCCCCGAGCTTTGTGGGTGCCACGGAGTGTGGTATTCCCACTGAAAGCCTAATTATTGACATAATAATTTTATTATTTTAGAAGTAAAGTGTGTGCCCTGATCAGAATCAATATACTGGACTATCCCATATCTAGGTATTAAGTGTTCTAATAACATTTCTACCACCGTTCCAGAGAACAAGCAACCCAAAACAGCAAGGCATTTGAATCACCCCTCTCTGTTCCCTCCTCCAAACTCTTTACATTCCTGATGTTATCACCAGCCATGGGGCTTGTCGACCCCCATGGCCACACTCCCACATCTCCGCCTTCTTTAACATAAAAAAGCATGATTAACACAAATTAAGAAAGCACGATTAACACAAACTAAAACACAGAGAAAAACTACCAGGCATACTAATTCTATCTTTAACAAACTTTGTAACCACATCCCTGGGAAAGGCAGGTACTGAGTGCTGCCCAGGCAGGGGGGGGTTTTGGCTGCCCCTCCAGCTCCTGGAGCCCTTGTTTGTGGGTCCTGCATATGCCAGCCGGACACTCCCAGACGTTGTTTTTTGTTTGAGCTGGAGTCCAAACCGCAGAGGAGGGTGCTGTGATCATGTTAAGGCAGATGATGAGACAGCCGGACAGACTCGTGGTGCTGACATCCATCTAGGACCGGCTTCTGTTAAAACACAAGCACAACCTCGGCCCCCAAGTTATTAGAGTGTAGGGCCCTTCCCAGTAATTGGTGCTGTAATTTTTTATTTTTATTTCTTTATTTATTTTTCCATGACTTGTGCTCTTTCTTTAACTGAGTTTCTCCCAGATCTGTCTCCTAGATCTGTCTGTCGCTTTTTCTCCTGCACGGACAGATACAAGGACCTTCCGTCCATCGATTTAAAAATTTAAGAACATAGCATACTTACTCTATCTTTTCCTAGGTTTCACACCCCTACTCTTCCTTCTTTGTTTTAGAAGCTGTCCTGGTTTATTTAGGATAGAATTAATTTTCCTCCCAGTAGCTGGTAGAGTGCTATGTTTTGAATTTAGAATGAGACTAATGTTGATAACACGCTGATGTTTTAATTGCTGCAGAGCAGTGCTTACACTAAGCCAAGGACTTTTCAGCTCCTCACTCTGTCCTGCCAGCGGGCAGGCTGAGGGTGCAGCAAGAGCTGGGAGGGGACAGACCCAGGACAGCAGACCCAAACTGGCCAAAGGGGTATTCCATACCATCTGATGTCATGCTAAACAATGCATAGGGGTGGCTAGCCGGGGTGGGGGGGCCAGCCACCTGGGGACAGGCTGGGCATCGGTCAGCGGATAGCAAGCAAGTGCACCATGCACCACCTGCTCTGTACACATCATTATTATTATTTTCTGTCCCAATAAACTGTCTCTATCTCAACCCGCAGGCTTCAGTTTTTCTCGTTTCTCTCCCCTATCCCATAGAGGGGGGAGGATGAGCGAACGGCTGTGTGGTGTTTAGCTGCCGGCCGGGTTAAACCACAACAGAAGCATACATAAATTGATACAAAGGAACACTTGAATAATACAACTGGACACAAAAATATACATTTTTAGAGAAATTCACATCAGTAATTGTATAAAGCTTTCTTCTGTACTAAGGGGTCCTGAAAATTTAGGACTAAAACATTAACTTTGTAATGTAATGTAAAAGGGCTATCATGACAGTCCTCAAAGGCCACTATATAGCACACTGACATATTCAAGGCTCTCAGCTTTTATTTCAGTCTGTGTATTCAAGTTTTGAGGTCCTTCTATGATTATGCAAACGTCAGAAATATAGTGGTATAATAAATGGTACTTATGAAAGCAGAGTTTTAGAGCCAATATTAAATTTTGCAGGCTCAAAACACCAACTTAGTATTTAAACAAGTATTTGATACTTCTGTTTGTTCAAAAATAGAGTAAATGCACTTACAGAAAAATAACTTTCACTTTTCAACAAGCGTGCTCGTGATTTTTATATTAGTACAAACTTAGAAACAAACAAACAAATCCAAATCCACCATATGACTTTTTAAAATAAATGATACCAATTCACCTTTCCCCTACTTGAGTACATTTACATTAAGGCTTTGAATCATCTGACCCACGATTTTACAGCATTAAAATGAGTGGGTCCACAAGGATGCTGGTATGTCTCACTGAGACTTAGCATGAATAGAATTAAAGCTCACCACCTTAAGGAAACAGAAAATCACATGCTCATGCCTTAACTATATTCCTTTTTGTCTCCAAACCAGAACATAAAGTTTAATAGTAACAGTATTTCATGGCAGTAGATGAGTACTTCTTAATCAATTATATTTTATTAATTAATATTATTAATTTAATGGCAACATCTTTGGAGAAACTTCCAGTTTTTGTTGCTTTCTGGTAGTGATTCAGACACAGGGAGTTCATTCAGTTCAACATGCTGTAAATATAGCCCCACTTTTCCCCTTTAATAGTTCCAGGGCTCTACATAGAGCATACAGCTCACAAGCCTGAGCTGACCGTGATGGACTCAAAGGTCCTGACTCCACAGGTTCTAGGTCCTTATTAATTATTGGATATCCTGATTTGACCATTTTATCACATAGTACTGAACCATTTTTAATTTGCTCCCTTTTCTCTGGTTCCGGGTCTTCAATTTTGTCTGACCCATCTAGGAATTTTACTGTGGCAATTCCTACAGCCCTTGGCTACCCGGTAAGAGTGTCTTGCAGGGGGTTTAGGACCTATCACCCACCCACGAATCCTATAGGAATCACTTCGGTCCTTCACCGGCCAAGTCCCTCGCGGGAGATTGGAACCGCGGTTAGAAGACCTCCACACTCGCTTCGGAACTAGGTTCCGTCTCAGTCACACTCTTACACACACAGGCAACCGAATCCCACCCAACCGAACGGTACACACTTCAAATACTCACTACTCCGTCGTCTTCATTCGGATCTTCGCGCGCAGAATTACGGGCAAGATACAATGCTGCAGCTGGCAAGGGAGCTCATAAAAAAAATCAAATTCTTTGCTTGCCTTTATTCAGGTTCAGGATGGTGCTAGTCCCGACCTGACTTGAACAGGAGCCACCAAATGGTGGGGCGCCCCTCCTAGATCCAGTCAGAATTCAGGAACCAAGACCATCCCGGACGAGCCCCCAATTGGGATAAATGATTAAGTCCCAAATAGGATTTTTATGATTTATTAAGCGAATAGAGGCAAGCAAACAGCGCTGGGTGCACCGGGAGTCTCTGCTCTACCAGGACGCACACCTGTTACATCAGGTG
>NW_023308911.1:0-1959 GCF_011077185.1 Oxyura jamaicensis
AGCAGGCAGTGAGGCTCCTTTCTTTTATTTAAATTCCCAGAGAGCCTGCCTCTCCAGATACAGAGTGTCTGAGCTATACTCGACAGGTACATCCTGTAAAAGAAATGAGATGAATCCGATCATTTTAATGGGCAACTTCAGCCATATTAACACAAAGACCTGTAATAAAAACACTCACAAATACACACACACAAATGATAACACAGGTAGAATCACTTGTTCTTACAGTCATTGACATTATTAGTCATGTTCAGTAGTAGAATGGAAATTTATTGCTTCCAAACACATCTAGTCATTAATTTCCTCAGCGCATGCTTGAGTTCCTGGTTCCTCATGCTGTAGATGAGGGGGTTCACTGCTGGAGGCACCACCGAGTACAGAACTGCCACCACCAGGTCCAGGGATGGGGAGGAGATGGAGGGGGGCTTCAGGTAGGCAAACATGGCAGTGCTGACAAAGAGGGAGACCACGGCCAGGTGAGGGAGGCACGTGGAAAAGGCTTTGTGCCGGCCCTGCTCAGAGGGCATCCTCAGCACAGCTCTGAAGACCTGCACATAGGAAACCACAATGAAAATGAAACAACCAAATACTAAAGAAACACTAAACAGAAGTGCCCCAACTTCCCTGAGGTAGGAATCTGAGCAGGACAGCTTCAGGATGTCGGGGATTTCACAGAAGAACTGGTTCACAACATTGCCTTGGCAGAGGGGAAGGGAAAATGTATTGGCCGTGTGCAGGAGAGCATTGAGAAAGCCACTGCCCCAGGCAGCTGCTGCCATCTGGGCACAAGCTCTGCTGCCCAGGAGGCTCCCATAGTGCAGGGGCTTGCAGATGGCAACGTAGCGGTCATAGGCCATGACGGTGAGAAGGGAAATCTCTGTACCAGCCAAGAAGGCAAAAAAAAAGACCTGTGGAGCACATCCTTGATAGGAGATGGCCCTGGTGTTCCAGAGGGAGTTGGCCATGGCTTTGGGCACTGTGTTGGAGATGTATCCCTGGTCGAGGAGTGCGAGGTTGAGGAGGAAGAAGTACATGGGGGTGTGGAGGCGGTGGTCGCAGGCTACAGCGGTGAGGATGAGGCCGTTGCCCAGGAGGGCAGCCAGGTAGATGCCCAGGAAGAGCACGAAGTGCAGGAGCTGCAGCTCCCGCGTGTCTGCGAATGCCAGCAGGAGGAACTCACTCACAGAGCTGCTGTTGGGCATTTGCTGATGTTGAACACAGTTGTCTTTTGAAAAGAAGAGGGCAGAAAAAGTTAGAATAGACTTCTCTGAGGAAAACCTATTGCAAGTCTTAGTGCACTCTCATCCCAAGCTTCTCTCTTTGCAGGAGAACCTGCTGCACCTCTATCGCACTAGAGCAGGGGTTGCTGTGGGCTCCAGAGGAGTCCTTCCTGCTGTGCAGCAGTCAGGAAGCATGGGGGAAAACCAAGTTCAGGCCACATATAAGATTCATGACCTTGGCGGTGTTGTTGCAAAGAACACCTCCAACCCCAGTGTAGAGCAAGGCAGGTTTTCTTATGCTTAGTACAACAATCACACTCTTGTGTTTCCCAGTAAATGGAAACAGCCGAAAAACAGAGAAGCCCCAGTCCATGTGCAGGCGAACAGAATCCTCACCTTGTTTTGAGGTGTCTGAGCAGGATCTCAGCTTTTTCCTCTTCACCAGGGCTGCAGAGGCCTCACTCCAGCTGCCCACAGACAGCCATCCAGCAGCATGAACATGGCCTTATCACCGAGCCGTCTTCTCCTTGGGGCACCTAGACAATACAAGGATGACACGACACAGCTGTGTTTTACTGGAGAGCAGCCTGCAACCCAGGAGGACACCCCACAAACAGAGCTGAATAGCCACAAGCTGGGGTGTCCCAGCATCCAGCTGCAGCTCCTGCAGTGTCTGGAGGATCTTTGTCCACCCTGCTCTTGGATAGCCAGGGGCACCTGGCTTAGGGCACTGCAAGGG
>NW_023308912.1:0-7692 GCF_011077185.1 Oxyura jamaicensis
GACTGCTATAAAACAGCAACCCTGGAAAGGGAAGTTGCGTGCTGTTGTGGAGTGGAGACTCCCCAGCCGCCCAGCGCTGTTTTGCTTGTGTCTGCTTACTTACTTAATAAAATAGTTTTCAATAGACCAGTAAATTGTGTGGTCTAATTTATAACATTTTGTACGAAGTGAGTGTGGAGTCCTGATCCGCGGTTCCGTAGCTCCACAAAGGGCACGGCCAGAGACGGATGAAGCATGAGATAAGAGAGAGAAAGGAAGAGTCTCAGGAAATTTGGTGTATGGTAAGCCCTTGCACGGTGAAGTGCTTGGCAGTACACCAGGGAAATTTGGTGTACGGTAGCCCTTGCACGAGGAAGTACTTCGCAGTACACCCCCATTTTCCAGAATTGCAACGTTAGTATGTGATACCCTGCAGGAGGTAAATTTCTGTAGCAGCACACTGAAAAGGGCAAGGAAAAATGGGAAATATGAGTTCCAGGGGACAGGGAGATACCCCTGGGGGAGTGCCTGCCGACAGTTCTTCCTGAAGAATGATAAGAAATTGGAAAAATAATCCCAAAATTAGAGGAGATGATAAAAGAAAAGAAAAAAAAAAAAAAGGTTATATATTGTGTATCAGTCCGGACAAAAGAACCAATTAAGGAAACAGCAGTATTTTGGCCAAAATACGGGTCTGATGAAAATTCAGGCTTTACATTTATATGTAAACAATAAGATTCCTTTTTTGGAGAAGGAGCCAAGTTATGCTCCCTATAATCCTAATATTGCACCAGTGGCAGCAGCATTTGCTCCAGGAAGGGAGACAGGGACTGCAATTAACACTGTCCCTAGAGAAGAGCGTACTCTAGGCTCTGGTAAGAATTAGAACAAGGTAGAAGAGATATTGAGAATTTTGCCTTCCCTCATACTAACAGTACTAACACTACCTGTGTATCCTCTTAGGTGAACTCCCCCCTCTCCTTACCAGCAGAGAGGTGTTAGAGATTTTAAGAAGGAGATGAAGTCTTTAACTGAGGACCCCATAAGGCTAGCTGAACAATTAGACCAGTTCCTAGGGCCTAACTTACACTCTTGGGGGGAAATGATGTCTGTTCTAAGTATGTTGTTTACAGGGGAAGAAAGGGGAATGATCAGGAGAGCTGATATACAAGAATGGGAAGGAGCTCATCCTCCAGGACTGGGGGTAATACCTGCAGAGCAGGGGTGCCCACCTGCTGATCCTGGCTGGAGTGGTGATAGTGCGCAGCACAGGGGTCATGTGGGAGACCTGGGGTCCGGGTGGGGGAGTGCTCGGGGTGAGTCCCGGGGACCCGGTGGCCGGGGGCTCTTGAAAGTTCATTTTGTGGTTGGAGCCTGGTCAGATACATGGTGGGGGGGCTCCGGAGGGTGGGAGGATGTAGTGAACAGTCACTGGGGGGCCCTCCTGAGGGAGGCCCTGAAGGTGTATGTCAGGAGGGGAGATGAGAAGGAAAAGCAGAGAGTGAAATTAATGGTATTGACAGTGTACCAGGTAGTGAGATAGAGGGTTGGAGAAAGAGGAAGAAAATCTTTGGGGGAGTCGGGGTCAGGATGGAATGGAGAGGGGGAGAGATGAAGGAATGGCAGGCCAGGAAGGCTGCCTGTGTTGCAGCCTGAATCCTAGCAGGGACAGGCTTTGATGGGATGTTTTAAGTGTGGCCAGGCTGACCACTTCAGGAATATCCAGAGTGGAAGAAGGAAATGGGATGAAATATGGTATGCTGACATGTTGTTTCAGCATCCTGGAAGAGAAAGGTATGGAATTAAGTTGGCCAATGACTGAGACTTTGGTGAAAGTACAGGCTGGAGAAAGATAAAAAGAAGTGTTAAAAAGGGTTATTGATGGTGTTAAGGGTGTGGTATGTAGTGTCTGACAGAGCTATTTGAAGTTGAATGAGCAGGGAAAGAGGATGTAGGCATTATCTAAGTAACAGTCTAGAAGTTTTGGCATATTTGCTGTGGTGTTGGCACGGACTGTGTTGCTCATGGCTTGGCTCTGGGCAGCAGTGGGCCCCTTTGAGGCCAGATAAAATTGTCCCTTATCTGCCATGGGGAGGCTTCTGAATTTTTCTCACGGGGGCTACCACTGCAGCCCCCCGCCCCCCCCCGCCCCGAACCTTGCCATTGAACCCAATACACTGGGGCAGATAGGTCATTACTGGCCTGTAAAGTATCAGGGATTAAATTAACTAACAAAACCCTAAAAAGTGATGGGGTTAGAAGGGACTGGGATAACAATGCCACTTTTGGGGGATACTAAGCTGAGACTAGAGGATAAAATGATCACTGGCCAATTATTCTATGTACCCAAGGCAGGGACTAACTTGTTGGGAAGGGATTTTATGATGAAATTGGGCATTCAAATAGTAAATTGTTAGACTGGAATAGCAGTGTTATTAATGGAATGCTCTCAGGCCCTGAGAGAAAAGATATATTCACCTCTGACTGGAAAGACCCTGAAATGGGGGTGGAAGCAACAATACAGATGGACAGTTTTACCTCAGGGGTTTACAGGGCCACCAATTTATTTGGGCAAGTTCTAGAACAGATTTTGGAGCAATTACAACCACCCGAGGAGGTGTTACTGTTACAATATGTGGATGATCTTTTATTGTCAGGACAGGAGAAAACAGTTGTGAAGGAAGCTACTAACAAGATATTCAACTTTCTGGGAAAACAAGGCTTGGGAGTATTGAAAAATAAATTACAATATGTAGAAAGAGAACTCGGGTATTTAAGGCATCTAATGTCTGAGGGAAAATGAAGAATAAATCCAGAGAGGATTCAGGGAAATGTTGAAAACTAAGAAAGAACTAAAAAGTCTTAAGAGAAAGGTTTTTTTAAGGAATCAGGAGCCACAAAGTCTGAAGGAAAATGGACACTCCCTGATGGGAGAGAAATGCTGAATAAAGCACCAATGAGGCAAATATTAACTGTTTTACATCAAGAGAGTCATTGGGAGGTGCAAGCAATGTGTGATGTTGTGCTAAGAAAGTATGTCTTTGTAGGAATATGCACTTTAGTGAAGCAAATATGCAGAGGATGTTCCATATGTCAAAAGGTAAATAAAAAGGTCATCCGTAACCCACCTAGAGGGGGATGGGAGCCAGGGATTCGAACTTTCCAAAGTATACAGGTAGACTTTACTGAGTTACCTAAAGTAGGCAGACTTAAGTACTTGTTTGTCCTAATTGACCACGTGATTGGATGGGTGTAAGCTTTCCCCTCGGTATCTGCCACTGCGAACACGGTGGCTAAGGTATCACTGGAGCAAATAGTCCCTAAACACGGGATAGTTGAAAACATTGATTCAGATCAAGGAAGTCATTTCACTACACAAGTACTGCAAGGGTTAATGCAGGCTTTAGAGATGGAGTGGGATTTTCACATCCCCTTGCACCCCTCCTTTTCTGGGAAGGTGGAGCGAATGAACCAGACATTAAAGAAGCAATTAACTAAATTAATGTTAGAAACCCAACTTCCTTCGGTAAAATGCTTACTCCTACAGGTTCAAACAGCACCACGAAAGGATATAGGAATTTCACCATATGAGATGCTGTTCGGATTGCCCTATCTGGGCAGAAGGGATGAGATACCACAATTCGAAACAAGAGAGTTTTCTTAAGAACTGTATTCTGGGGTTGTCCTCTTCTTTGTCATCTCTCAGGACCCGTGGGCTGTTGGCTCAAACCCCACCTTTGGAACTCCCCATTCACCACCATCACCCAGGAAATTGGGTCCTGATTCGGACTTGGAAAGAATCCAAACTCTGGCCTGAATGGGAAGGATCATTACTAATCACTGAAACAGCTGTAAGAACTGTGGAAAAAGGTTGGACTCACTATACTCGAGTGAAGGCATTCGTCTACCCTAGTATCTCGGAAGCTGTTCCTACAGAAGACTTATTGGACGTTGAAATCAAAGAGAAAAATCTCATAGTGGACTCTGAGTGGGATGTAAGCTTACAATTGTAAACTAACCTTTTATTTTCACAGGTAACTAAAGACTGTGACTTGCGATTGAGATTAAGGACTGGCCTATAGCGAATTGAACTGCTCCCAAGCAGGTTTTGGATTAATCAAGCAGATAGCAGGAGGAGGTGTTGGGTAAACACCCTTAAGTGAAACCAGACTGCCGCGGGACATCCTTTTTGCCGCTTCACCTCCCCCGCTTGAACACGAGCACAACGCTAATCACCGGTAAAAAAAAAAAAAAACAAAACACAACGACCCCCCTCTCAACAATAGACTGCGCAGCCTCAGCCAGTTCAACAAGTCCTGACAAGCCGGAATTCGACTGCTATAAAACAGCAACCCTGGAAAGGGAAGTTGCGTGCTGTTGCGGAGCGGAGACTCCCCAGCCGCCCAGCGCTGTTTTGCTTGTTGGCTGCTCACTTAATAAAAATCATTTGCATTATTGGACACGACCCTCTCTGTCAATTAATTGAGAGCTAATTTATAACAAATTTGGTGCCGTGACTCGGATGAAGGCAAATCTATCGGCCAAGGAGGAGGCGATATTCAAATTGTTAAGCAAGCTTTTAGAGAAAAGAGGGACGAAATACGATTCATATAAATTGAGACTACTGTTAAAGTTTTTACAAAAGAATGGTGCCCCGTCGATGGTTTCGGCGGTGTTTGATTTACAAACTTGGGAAAATGCTGGGACAACTTTATGGGACACTGTCTCTGGGGGAGATATAACAGCTGCTGAGGTGATGACAACCTGGCACTTCGCAACTGAGACACTGAGATCATGGGAAGTGGAAGAAAGGGTATAGACAGCGGCCACTCAGGCTACGCAGGCGGGTGAAATAAAAAGCGGTGACTGCGTACCGCCAGAGAAAGCAAACCTGACAGACTTGGGAATGGAGGCAGAGACGATATCCCAACCCATAGCGGCCACTCTGCGCTCGATGCAATTGCGGCTATCAGCGCCGCTGCCCGCCCCGCTGTCAGCTCCAGGCGCCCGCTTGCCCGCCCCAGTACCGGCTGCTGTGTTTCTCCGGTTTGAGCGCCCGCCCGCCCTCACCGGGCTCTGCCATGTTCCGCTTGCTGCTGCGCCCGGGCCCGCCGCCCCGCGGGCCCCTGCTCACTGCCGCCCGCCGCCGCCGCCGCTGCTGCCCCCCCACCACCCCACCCTCCACCCCCGGGCCGGCCCCCCCCTCACCCCGCCGGCCCCTCTGCTGGCGCTGCGGGCCGCAGCCGGCAGCTCGGCCAAGGATGTGGGTGGCTCCCCTGAAAAGGCAGCCACAGATCTCAGCTGCGAACACAAGAAACGCAATAAATCCCAGCAGCTGAAAAAGTTTTCAAAGAATGTGGTGCTGTAGGGGTTTCATTCCACGTTGGATTTTCATTAGTATCTCTAGGAATCTTCTACCTGGCTGTGTCAAGTGGTGTGCATATGACTGCAGTTCTCTTCAAACTTGGTTTCTGTGATTCATCGCTGCAATCTAAAAGGGCTGCTGGTACAGGCACATTTCTGTTGGCATATGCTATTCACAAATTGTTTGCTCCAGTATGAATCAGCATTACTATAGTTTCTGTGCCATTTATTGTCCGATACTGCTGGAAGATTGGTTTCTTCAAACCTCCTACCCCAAATCCGTGATAACTTCTTTAGGTTTTTACTCGCCCAACGTGGGGCTCAAGGAAGTTGAGATAAGGATGACAGCTGAGAGAAGCAACGGGCAAAATATGGATTGAATGTTTTTGTGAATGTAAAAGTTGTGAAGAATTCAAGAAAGTTGTAATTGTAAGGAATATGTTTCATCTTAGTGTGGTGAAGGGACGAGGGGTGGTGTGTGTGTAAATTGTCCACCTCGTCGGTGTAGTGATGATGTTATGTTTATTTTGGAGTGGGGAATTCTTTTTCCTTTTGATGTAAGTGAAGCTTGTGAAGATTGTGATGATTGTAAAGTAAGAGTATATTGTGATTATTCTTAAATATGCCTTCCAGAGAGGCGAGGGGTGGCATGTAGTGGGTTTACATATTGTTCTGAGAAACAGCCCATGGAATTGAATTCACCAGTGTTTGTCATCAAGAAGAGCGGGAAATAGAGATTACTGCATGATTTGTGATGAATCAATGCAGTGATCAAGGACATTGCAGCCAGAGGGAAAAAAAAAAAGGAAAAAGAAAAGAAAGAAAAAGGAAAGAAAAAATGGAAAGGAAAAAAAAGGAAAGAGAAAAAAAAAGAGAAAAAAATAGAAAAAAGGGAAATTTTAAAAAAGAAACAAAAAGAAAAAAAAAGAAAAAAGGGAAAAAAGAGAAAAGGAAAAAAAAGAAAGAAAAAAGGGAAAGAAAAGAAAAAATAGAAAAAAAGGAAAAAATGAAAAAAAAAATAAAAAAAAGAAAAGAAAAAAGGAAAAAAAATAGTACCTTTACATAGTGGATCGGACTCACAATATGCTGTAGGTGTTGCTCAATGCATTGAAAGGGCACATTTGAGTTACATGCCAAAAAACAAAAACAAAACAAAACAAAAAAACCCCACCTTGTTTCTAAAATTTAAGGAGCTGTTATTTTTGGTAGAGCAGTGAGCGCACCTGTATTGTATTATTCACATGCAGAGCCACACCATGTTACCTGGTATTTTTGCAGAGGGTAGCACTGACCAGCTAACTAATATGACCCTGACTGCCCCGGTGCCTAAGGTGCTGGAGTAAGCACAGTTATCCCATGCCTTTTTTTTTCCATCAATCAGCAAAAGTCTTGGCAAAACAATTCGCTATCTCGATCACTGATGCCAAATTGATCGCCCAAACATGTCCTGACTGTCAACAACATGTTTCGACCCCATCTTTAACGGTAAGCCATAGAGGTCTACAGTCCTTACAGTTATGGCAGACCGACGTAACGCATATTCCAAAATTTGGTTGCTTGAAATATGTTCACATATTGGTAGATACTTTCTCTCTTGCTATCTGGGCGACAGCTGCAGTGGGTAAAACTAGTCGCCATATCCAGACTCACTTCCAAGTTGCTTTTGCAGTGCTAGGCATCCCAAAGGAAATAAAATTTGACAATGGCCCCACCTATTCACTATCCACTCCCTTCAAACCTTTTTTCAAACTTGGGGTAACCGACAAATCACAGGAGTATGTATAGGTGTTAATTGAATATTCATTATTCTGCTGTATAAATGTGAGATAGTTTGTCACTTTAGGTATGCATGTTAGGTGGAAGGATCCCCCATGCATCCAGCGCTGTCAATAAAGAATACTTCGTCACTAAGAAGAAATTTTGACTTCGTTCTTTAAATCAATCTGGCACCCCAGATGGGACACTCTCTCTGCCCGGCTGCAGGATCCACTGGGAATAGGACTCCCTAGGGTACCCCCAGGATTTTCCGGAGGGACTCCTTGACTCAAGGGATCACTGCGGAGTTAGACAAGGACCCCATCGCTGTAAGTGACGATATTCTTTATTTTGGTTTGTTTGTTTGGTAGACCGGTCATTTGGTGCTGCCTATAAGTCGGGAGGTAAGCTTCTGCAAGGTAGTGTGAAAATGCAATAAAAATATATATATATAAAAAAATAAAAAAATTTGGATGTGGCTTCAGAAAACAGAGGTAATTGGCTACCCTCTTTCTAGGGCAATTAGCCCACTGATATCAGAAATAAGTTGTCTTCGGCTGCAGGATAAATTTACAACAGTCAGGAATAATGGGG
>NW_023308913.1:0-9773 GCF_011077185.1 Oxyura jamaicensis
GAAATCTGCTCAAACTTTTTCTACCTTTTCCTCTCCAACAGACAGCCGTGTTCAATGTCAGCAAATGCCCAACAGCAGCTCCATCACTGAGTCCCTTTTGCTGGCATTCGCAAAAACGCGGGAACTGAAGCTCCTGCACTTTGTGCTCTTCCTGGGCATCTACCTGGCTGCCCTCCTGGGCAACGGCCTCATCCTCACTGCCATAGCCTGCAACCACCGCCTCCACACCCCCATGTACTTCTTCCTCCTCAACCTCACCCTGCTTGACCTGGGCTGCATCTCCACCACTCTCCCCAAAGCCATGGCCCTCTGGGACACCAGGGCCATCTCCTATCAAGGGTGTGCTGCTCACCTTCTCTTTTGTGTCTTCTTCTTTGGCTCAGAGTATTCAATTCTAACTATCATGGCCTACGACCGCTATGTTGCCATCTGCAAGCCCCTGCACTACAGGAGCCTCCTGGGCAGCAGAGCTTGTGCCCAGATGGCAGCAGCTGCCTGGGGCAGTGGCTTTCTCAATGCTGTCCTGCACACGGCCAATACATTTTCTCTACCCCTCTGCCATGGCAATGCTGTGGACCAGTTCTTCTGTGAGATCCCCCACATCCTCAAGTTCTTCTTCTCAGATGCCTACCTCATGGAATTTGAGCTACTTGTGTTCAGTTTTTCTTTTGTATTTGGTTGTTTCATTTTCATTGCGGTGTCCTATGTGCAGATCTTCAGGGCCGTGCTGAGGATGCCCTCTGAACAGGGCCAGCACAAAGCCTTTTCCACCTGCCTCCCGCACCTGGTCGTGGTCTCCCTGTTTGTCAGCACTGCCATGTTTGCCTACCTGAAGCCCCCCTCCATCTCTTCCCCATCCCTAGACCTGGTGGTGGCTGTTCTATGTGCCGTGGTGCCTCCAGCAGTGAATCCCCTCATCTACAGCATGAGGAATCGGGAGCTCAATGATACCTTGAGGAGACTGATGACTGGAGATGTTTCAAAATCCAAAAAATAGCCCATATGCTTCTGCATATAACCCATAACGCATGCCAGGCTTAAGGTTTATTCTATTATCTTTTTTGTCATTTGGCATACTCTGGAGAGCATCACCACCAGCTCAGAGCTCTGGAGTGCATGGGAAGGAGGTTCAGCAATGGCTGGCCAGTCCAGTGCTCATTGCTCCCTTTGGAAATGCTCCCTCGGACGTAGGATTTCCCAGGAGAAGAGCAGGGCTCCCTGCGTGTTCGTGGGAGACGTGGAAAGAGAAACTCGTTGCTGCTGGTGCCAGCAGGCACATCATACACGCACAGAGAGATGAACACGAGCCAGCACAAATGCCATCAGCTATTCCTACAAGTCTCATGAATGCCAGTGGGTCAGGCAGTGTCACCAGGGTAAGTAACATGCCTTGGGAAGGCAGCTGAATCCAGCTCTGAGATGTGCTGCCTTGAAGCGAGGTCCTTGTGCCCATTCCTCATGCCTTGGGGCATCTCAGAGGAAGGCAGAGCAGGGCGAAGCACCGCAGGGCTGAGCTGCCTCCCAGCCTCTGGCACTGGCTGCAGAAGCTCGAGGGACACTGCAGGCACTGCAGTGCACTGTGCAAGGCAGGGATTTGTGTCTCTCAATAGCCTTGTGTGTGTGAGGAGCGCAGGAGGCCAGCTCAGACGTAGGCACCTCACAGAGCCCTGGCATTGCCCTGTGTCACTCCAGAAACAACCCCCAGTGTCTCTGTGAGATTTCTGTCACTCTCTCTTGCACAGGTTCATTGCAGATGCCCCTCTCAGCTATGTCACACTACCCTGCCTTTCTGGACCGGGCCATCAAGCGTTGGGATTAGGAGAGATTTCTGTGGACTTGGAAAAAGCAGACCTCAAATGCATCTTCAGGAAGGACAAGAAAAAGGACTGGGAGAATTGCAGTTGTCACCTCTGCCCATGGGAACGTGATGGGGCAAGTCCTGCCACAGGTGAAGCAGTAGGGGAGGGAGAGAAGAGAATGTGGTGAACCGGGACTTTAGCAAGGCCTTTGCCATGGTCTCCTGGAGTCTTCCTTTAGCCACATTGGTGATATTTGGTCTGAAGCAGGGGATGATGTTGCGGGGGGAGAAGGTGGCTGGGCATTAGTGGTACAAAGTCCTGCTGCCAGACAGGTTTCAGCAGCACCCTTCAGTCATGGGCATTTGGGCCAACACTGTTGACCCTCTTTGTTATCTCCCTTTCTGATGGCATGGCACACATTTCTCAATCTGGATCTCTTCAATGTGAGTTATTCTTTAATTCAATGACTCCTTTCCTTGGAATTCTATTTGAAGGCAGAGTAGGCACAGGAAGAAGAAGAAGAAAAAAATTGGGATATATATTTTGGTAAATGTTTGCGTAGGACTATTCACAGAAAAAGCTTAATTTGGGTGATTGTACTTGTCCACAGTGCTGTCAATAAAATCATCATCATCATCATCATCATCATAAAAGCTATGAGACTAAATCAAGAAAGTTCATAGAAAAAAAGCTGGTGGTGCTGACAAAAATGACTCCTTCAGCTATTACTTAGAGTCCTATTATGCACAGGTTTCCGTTGTTTCCTAGATCTACTTTCATGGCTGGATTCAATTATCTATTCAGAGGTGGCCACTGCCTCCAGGATGCCCTGGGGTAGCTGAGACCTGCAGGTGGGACAAGTGACGTAAGATGTAAGGGGGTACTTTCGGAGCACAAGCTGGGGGGCATGAACTGAGGCTGGGCCCCACAGGGGCTGTACAGGGCTACTAAGCACAGAATCATAGAATGGCTCGTGTTGGAAGGGACAGAAAAGATCCTGTGGTTCCATTAGGTTCATATGCACCCAAATCTCAAGCTTGCACTGGGGCTGGCCTAGGCCTTTTACTTCAGGCGCAGGCCTTTCCCTGCAGCATATACTGCATTGGTCATGGCACAAAAGAGGCTGTTTCTGCACCAGCAATCTAGAGCCTCCTTCATGTGAGGCCACATTTCAGTGTCCTTCCTGCTGCTTAGAGTAGCTTATCTTACGGATGAACTGGATCATTGACTATTCTGAAGCCCAATTACATGCTTTAATTTTATTTATTTATTTATCTTATATTTATTTCTTTTTGCCTCTGAAGCACAATCATAGAATCATACAATTGTTTGAGTTGGAACAGACCTTGAAGATCATCAAGTTCCAACCCCCCCGCCATGGTCAGGGACGCCACCCACTAGATCAGGTTGCTCAGGGCCTCATCTCACCTGATCTTGAACACCCCCAAGGATGGAACATCCACATCCACTCTAAGCAACCTGTTCCAATGCCTAACAACCCTCTTAGTGAAGAACTTCCTCCTAACCTCTAATCAAAATCTCCCCTCTTTTAGTTTAAAACTGTTCCTAGTCCTGTCAATATCTGCTTGAGCAAAGAGTTGCCCTCCATCTTTTTAATAAGACCCCTTCAAGTACTGAAAGGTGCCATGAGGGCACCTCGGAGCCTTCTCTTCTTCAGGCTGAACATCCCCAGCTCTCTCAGCCTTTCTTCAGAGGAGACATGCTCCAGCCCCTTGATCATGTTCATGATCCTTCTCTGGACCCATTCTAAGAGATCCACATCCTTCTTGTGTTGGGGGCTCCAGACCTGGACACAGGACTCCAAGTGGGGCCTCACAAGGGCAGAGTAGAAGGTGACAATCACTTGCCTCCACCTGCTGGCCACTCCTCTCTTGCTGCAGCCCAGGATCCAGTTGGCCTTCTGGGCTACAAGCGCACATGGCTGGCTCACGTCAGGCTTTTCATCCAGCAGAAGCCCCAAGTGCTTCCCTTCAAGACTGCTCTCAAGTTCTTCTCCCAGCCTGTCCTCCTGCCTGGGATTTCCCTGGCCCCGGTGCAGCACCTTGCACTTGGACTTGTTGAACCTCCTTAGGTTCACATGGGCCCAAATTTCAAGCTTCCCCAGGATGGCATCCCTTCCTCTGTTACATCCACTACACAACTCAGCTTGGTGTCATCTGCAGTCTTCCTGAAGGTGCACTCATTTCCCCTGTCTATGTCACTGATAAAGATATTAAAAAGTACCGTTCCCAGGACAGACCCCTGAGGGACACCACTCATCACCAGCCTCCACTTTGACCTCCTCTCTCTGGGTGTGACCTTCAAGCCAACTCCTTATCCACTCAATGGTGCACCCATCAAATGCGTATCTCTCCAATTTAGAGACCAGGATGTCATGTGGGACTGTGCCAAGGGTCTTGCCGAAGTCCCAGTAGATGCCGTCAGTCAGTCTTCCCTGCTGTCAAATGTGGTTGCTCCATTGCAGAAAGCCACCAGAGTAGTCTGGCATAGTTTACACTTTGGTGAAGCCATGCTGGCTGTCTTGGATAACCTCTTTCTCTTGCATGTGCCTTGACCTAGATTCCAGGAGGATCTTTTCCATTATGTTGCTGGGCACAAAGGTAAGGCTCACTGTTCTGTAGTTCCCTGTGTCCTCCTTTCTACCTTTTTTAAAAATGGGAGTGATGTTTCCATTTTTCCAGTCACCAGGGACTTCATCTGACTGCCAGGACTTTTCAAATATGACGGAGAGAGGCTTGGCTGCTACATCTGCCAGTTCCCTCAGGACCCTGGGACGCATGTCATCAAGCCCCATAGACTTGTATTGTTGAATTTCATCAGGTGGTCTCGAACCTGCTCTTCACTCACAGCGGGTGGGACTTTGCCCCCCAGCCTCCATCGGTGGGTTCAGGGAAATGAAAGACGCGTTCTGCAGCGGAGCGGGGGATCGGGACAGGCAGGGCTATTTCCCTGGCATCGAGGCCACTTGAGGCAGCCGAGGGAGCCGCCACAGCCCGTCAGCCCTCGTGAGGGACGCTGACGAGGCGTAGGCGGAGCCAGCAGCGCCCCCTCCCCAGCCGTTCAAAAGCAGCCCCTAGGGAGCACGAGCGACCAGGAGCGCGGCGAACAGGACGGGCAAACAGGGCGGGGCGCGTCAGAAAGGCGGGGCGCGTCAGAAAGGCGGGGCACGTCAGTTTGCACGGCAGTTCGCGCAGACAGGGCGAGCAGGGAGGGCCGAGCGATCCCCCGCCCCTAAGAACACCTCAACTGACGGCTCTCGACCACTAGCCAAGCCGCTATGGTCCTCGCCAGGCAGAGAGCTCGCGCTAGAAAGTCTGTAGCCACCCAGACGGAGTGCCCGCTCAGAAATGCGGCAGTGCAGGTCTCTGGGTGCAGGGAGTGCCAGAGCCTGCTGCTGCCATCCGAGGGAGGTGGAGATACTGTGTGCGTGGGGTGCAAGCAGGTGGACGACCTGGTCCGCCTGGTGGCAGAGCTCAAGGAGGAGGTGGAGAGGTTGAGGGCCATCAGGGAGTGCGAGCGGGAGATAGACTGGTGGAGCAACTCCCTGCAAGGCCTGAAGGAGAGGCACCAGGGAAGGCTCCCCAAGTGGGGGTGGACCCCCTGCCCTGTCGCTGTCGGGCAGAAAGAGGGGACCTAGGGGTTGAGGAGGAATGGAGACAGGTCCCTGCTCGGTATTGCAGGAAACTCCCCCCACTGCCTGCCCCACCTTCCCAGGTGCCCTTACACAACAGGTTTGAGGCCCTGGAGCTCGAGAGAGCAGTGGAGGAGGGTGTGGAAGAAAAGTTAACCAGGAAGCCCAGGGCGAGGAAGTCTACTCCACGCCTCAAGACTTCTCCCACCAAGAAGGAGAGAAGAGTGATCGTGGTGGGCGACTCCCTTCTCAGAGGAATGGAGGGCCCTATCTGTCGGCCTGACCCCACCTGTAGGGAAGTCTGCTGCCTCCCTGGGGCTGGGGTCAGGGATGTCGCCAGAAAGCTTCCCAATCTGGTTTGCCCCTCTGATTACTACCCGCTACTGATAGTCCAGGCTGGCAGTGATACCACTGATGAGAGAAGCCTGAAGGCTATCAAACGGGACTTCAGGGGGCTGGGACGGTTAGTGGACGGAGCGGGAGTACAGGTGGTGTTTTCGTCCATTCCTACTGTGGCAGGGAATGGTTCAGAGAGGACACGAAAAGCCCACCTGATAAACACGTGGCTCAGAGGCTGGTGCCAACACAGGAATTTTGGGTTCTTTGACCACGGGGCGCTCTACTCGGCACCTGGCCTGATGGCTGCAGATGGGTCCCAACTGTCCCCAAGGGGAAAACGGATCCTGGCCCAGGAGCTGGCAGGGCTCATTGAGAGGGCTTTAAACTAGGTGAGAAGGGGGGCGGGGATGAAACAAAGCCTGCTGGAGGTGTGCCAGGGGGAACAGTGGCAAGGCTGGGGGAGAAGGCTAAGGCTCAGCTGAAGTGCATCTGCACTAATGCACACAGCATGGGCAACAAGCAGGAGGAGCTGGAAGCCATTGTGCAGCACGCAGGCTATGACTTGGTTGCCATCACGGAAACGTGGTGGGACCACTCTCATGACTGGAGTGCTGCAATGTCTGGCTATAGGCTCTTCAGAAGGGACAGGCAGCACGGAAGGGGTGGTGGAGTGGCTCTCTATATTAGAGAGTGTTTCGATGTCGTCGAACTTGAGGCTGGGAATGACAAGGTGGAGTCGCTATGGGTTAGGATCAGCGGAAAGGCCAACAAGGGAAGCATCCTGGTGGGGGTCTGTTATAGACCGCCAAACCAGGATGAGGGGACGGATGAGGAGTTCTACAGGCAGCTGGCAGAAGTTGCGAAATCGTCAGCGCTCGTTCTTGTGGGGGACTTTAACTTCCCAGACATATCCTGGAAACACAACACAGCCCAGAGAAAGCAGTCCAGGAGGTTTCTGGAGAGCGTGGAAGATAACTTCCTGACGCAGCTGGTTGGCGAGCCTACCAGGGGAGGTGCCCCGCTAGACCTTCTGTTCACTAACAGAGAAGGACTGGTGGGAGACGTGCTGGTCGGGGGCTGTCTTGGGCAGAGTGACCACAAAATGGTAGAGTTCTCGATACTTGGCGAAGTCAGGAAGGGGACCAGTAAAACCGCTGTCTTGGACTTCCGGAGGGCTGACTTTGAGCTGTTCAAGACACTGGTTGGCGGAGTCCCTTGGGAGGCGGTACTGAAAGACAGAGGAGCCCAGGAGGGCTGGGCGCTCTTCAAGAAAGAAATCTTAATGGCTCAGGAGCGGTCTGTCCCCACGTGCCCAAAGACGAGCCGGCGTGGAAGAAGACTGGCCTGGCTGAGCAGAGAGCTGTGGCTTGAGCTTAGGAAAAAAAAGAGGGTTTATAATCTTTGGAAAAGAGGGCAGGCCACTCAGGGGGACTACAAGGATGCTGTGAGGCGGTGCAGGGACAAAATCAGAAAGGCCAAAGCTCATCTGGAGCTCAATCTGGCCACTGCTGTTAAGGACAACAAAAAATGTTTTTATAAATACATCAACACAAAAAGGAGGACTAAGGAGAATCTCCACCCTCTATTGGATGTGGGGGGAAACTTAGTAATCAGAGATGAGGAAAAAGCTGAGGTGCTTAACGCCTTCTTTGCCTCAGTCTTTAACAGCAAAACCAGTTGTTCTCTGGACGCCCAGTACCCTGAGCTGGTGGAAGGGGATGGGGAGCAGAATGTCGCCCCCACAATCCATGAGGAAATAGTTGGCGACCTGCTACAGCATTTGGATGTACGCAAGTCGATGGGGCCGGATGGGATTCACCCGAGGGTACTGAGGGAACTGGCAGAGGAGCTGGCCAAGCCGCTTTCCATCATTTATAGGCAGTCCTGGCTATCGGGGGAGGTCCCAGTTGACTGGCGGCTAGCAAACATGACGCCCATCTACAAGAAGGGCCGGAGGGTAGACCCGGGGAACTATAGGCCTGTTAGTTTAACATCAGTGCCAGGGAAGCTCATGGAGCAGATTATCTTGGGTGTCATCATGCGGCAGTTGCAGGGCAAGCAGGCGATCAGGCCTAGTCTGCATGGGTTTACGAAGGGCAGGTCCTGCTTGACGAACCTGATCTCCTTCTATGACAAGGTGACACTCTTAGTGGATGAGGGAAAGGCTGTGGACATGGTCTACCTTGACTTCAGTAAGGCATTTGACACCGTTCCCCACAGCATTCTCCTCAGGAAACTGGCTGCTCATGGCTTGGACTGGTGTACACTTCGTATGGTTAAGAGCTGGCTGGGTGGCCAGGCCCAGAGAGTTGTGGTGAATGGAGTCAAATCCAGTTGGAGGCCGGTCACTAGTGGAGTCCTCCAGGGTTCGGTACTGGGACCAGTCCTCTTTAACATCTTCATCGATGATCTGGACGAGGGGATCAAGTGCGCCCTCAGCAAGTTTGCAGACGACACCAAGTTAGGTGCGTGTGTCGATCTGCTTGAGGGTAGGAAGGCTCTGCAGGAGGATCTGGATAGGCTGGACCGATGGACCGAGGCCAACGGTATGAAGTTCAACAAGGCCAGGTGCCGGGTCCTGCACCTGGGGCACAACAACCCCAAACAGCGCTACAGGCTGGGAGATGTGTGGTTAGAAAGCTGCCTGGCAGAGAAGGACCTGGGAGTAGTGGTTGACAGTCGTCTGAATATGAGCCAGCAGTGTGCTCAGGTGGCCAAGAAGGCCAGCAGCATCCTGGCTTGCATTAGAAACAGCGTGGCCAGCAGGTCCAGGGAAGTGATTGTCCCCCTGTACTCGGCTCTGGTGAGGCCGCACCTCGAGTACTGTGTTCAGTTTTGGGCCCCTCGCTACAGGAAGGACATGGAGGTGCTTAAGCGAGTCCAGAGAAGGGCAACGAAGCTGGTGAAGGGTCTGGAGAACAAGTCTTACGAGGAGCGGCTGAGGGAGCTGGGACTCTTTAGCCTGGAGAAGAGGAGGCTCAGGGGCGACCTTATTGCACTCTACAGGTACCTGAAAGGAGGCTGTAGCAAGGTGGGGGTTGGTCTATTCTCCCACGTGCCTGGTGACAGGACGAGGGGGAATGGGTTAAAGTTGCGCCAGGGGAGGTTTAGGTAGATATTAGGAAGAACTTCTTTGCTGAACGGGTTGTTAGTCACTGGAATAGGCTGCCCAGGGAAGTGGTTGAGTCACCATCCCTGGAGGTCTTTAAAAGACGTTTAGATGTAGAGCTTAGGGATATGGTTTAGTGGAGGACTTGTTAGTATTAGGTCAGAGGTTGGACTCGGTGATCTTGGAGGTCTCTTCCAACCTAGACTATTCTGTGATTCTGTGATTCTGTGAAAGACTTGGGAAGCCTGACTGGCAGTGAAGACTGAGGAAAAGACGTTGTTGAGTCCCTCAGCCTTCTCCATGTCTGTCATTACCAGTTCACCCTTCTCATCCATCAGAGCCGAGCTAAACTCTCCTTGGCCTTTCTTTTCTGAGCAATGTATTTATTGAATCCCTTCCTGTTATTTTTTGCTTCACTTGCCAAGCTCAGTTCCATCCATTCCTTGGCTTTCCTTTTCCCATCCCTGCGCATCCAAAACTGAAGCATGTGAGAGGGTGTGGGAAAAGGAACCCTGGATCCGTGGAAGCCATTTGGGAAACAAAACTTAGAGGTAGGTAGCACACTTTTGTGGAGGTGTAGAGCTGATGGGCATATTGTGCAGGATGCTCCTAAAGGCCTTTGTGTCCTTTTCCCTCCTGACAACAACACCACTTCCTTCCCAGGAATGGAGTAGCCGACAGAGTTGAGACAGATACTCTGAGATCATGAAAGTCATCAGAAAGCTGATCCCAAGAAAATATGGGGAGGTTAAGAGCAGCCTGGCCAAGAGATGTGAGAAGAGGAGCATGGCCAGCAGAAACTAATGATTTTGTAGAGGTAAGAGGGCTCATGTAATGGTGATGCTGTGGTAACACTGACTTAAAAGAGCCATGT
>NW_023308914.1:0-2755 GCF_011077185.1 Oxyura jamaicensis
CACAGTAAAACTCAGGAAACTCCCTGGCAACTTTGCTGAGTTAGTGCTTGCTACAGTCTTTGTTGTTGAAGACTGAGTGGATTGAGAAGCTGCTGCAGACATTGAGATTGAGAAGCTGCTGCAGATTGAGATTGTGCTGCAGACAAACTAGGAACTGTGTGAAACTACAGGCCAGTCAGTCTCACCTCTGTCCCTGGAAACGTGTTGGAGAAGCTTCTTCTGGATGCCATCTGCAAGCAATTGGAAGAGAAGACGATTATGAGGAGTAGTCAGCATGGATTCACCAAGGGAAATCATCCTCGACCAACCTCGTTGCCTTCCACGATGACATCACCAGCTGGGTAGATGGAGGGAGTTAAGTGGATGTCATCTACCTTGACTTCAGCAAGGCTTTTGATACTGTCTCCCATGACATCCTACTAGCAAAGCTGAGAAAGTGTGTGATGGATGAATGGAGAGTAATGTGAGTTGAGAACTGGCTGACTGGCCAAGCTCAGAGGGTGGTGATCAGTGGTGCAGAGTCCGGCTAGAGACCTGTGACTAGCGGTGTTCCCCAAGGGTTGGTGCTGGGTCCAGTCTTGTTTAACACCTTCATCAACAACCATGACGAGGGAAATAGTGTCCACCTTCAATAAGTACAATGATACAAAGCTGGGAGGATTGGCTGACACACCAGAAGGCTGTGCTAACATTCAGCAAGACCTGGACATCCTGGAAAGGTGGGCAGGAATAAAACACATGAGGTTTAACAAAAGCAAGTGGAGAGTCCTGCACCTGGGAAGGCCTGTATCTGTACAGGCTGGGGGAGGAGCTTTGCTGGAGAGGAGCTCTGCAGAGAAGGACCTGGGGGGTCCTGGTGAACAACAGGTCACTGCAGACAAGGCTGCCCTCACAAGCCCTTCCTTGTTGGTAAGAACAAGGTCCAGCATAGCAGCTCTCCTCATTGATTCCTCCATCACTTGGAGAATGAATTTATCATCAATGCATTTCAGGAACCTTCTGGATTACTTATGCCCTTCTGTGTTTTCTGTCCAGCAGATATCAAGGTGGTTGAAGTCCCTCATGAAGACCAAGCCTTCTGAACATAAGGCTGCTCCTGTCTGTCTACAGATCACCTCATCCTCTTGGTTTTCCTGGTCAGGTGACCTGTAGCAGAAACCACACTAAAATGTCACCAACCCCTGTCCTCCCTTTAATCTTAACCCATAAACTCTCAGTTATCTCCTCATCTTAAGTGAAATCTTCCATGGTAAAATTTAGATATAGGGGATAAAGCTCCCTCCCTCCACCCCCCATAATTTTATTGAGTTAATGCCTCTGAAAAACACTGATATTGAAGAATGAGTAGACAGAGGAAGCTGCTGCAGCCATTTCTCATGTACCTGACACATGATGATACTGGTTCCCTAAGGAGATCTGTTTCTACACAGGAGACCTCCGTCCTGTTGTATTGCATAGAGAACAGGCAAGTTCATACTTGACCAACCTGATAGGTTTCTACAATGAAATAACCAGCCTGATGGATGAGGGAAGAGCAGTGGATATTTTCTACCTCAAATTCAGTGAGGGCTTCTACACTGTCCCCCATAAGATCCTTGTAGATTAGCTGTTGATTTATGGCCTGGGTGGGCAGACATGGAGATGACTCAAAAACTGGTTGAATGGCATGGCCCCAAGCGTAGTGGCACAAAGTCTAGTTGGAGGCCAGTAACTAGCAGTGTACCTCAGGAGTCAATAACGGGTCCAGGTATGTTTAATGTCTTCAGTAATGATCTGGAAGATCATCTCAGCAGGTTTGCAGACAGCATAAAACTGGGAGGAGTAGTGGATACACCAAAGGGTCATGATACCATCCACAGGGACTTTGGAGAGAGGGACAAGCTGGAGAAAATGGCTGACTAGAACCTCATGAAGTTCAACAAGGAAATGAGCCAGATTCTGACCTGGGGAGGGACAATTCCAGGTACCAAGACATGCAGGAAGTACATAACCAGAAAGCAGCTTTGCAGAAAACAACCTTGGGGCCTTGGTGGGCACCAACTTGAACACAAGTCTTAAAGCACCAAATCTGCAGTTATGAAAGGTGATTAAACGTTGCTCTTCTAGAAGTCTGAAGGCTGAGACTACATCAGTTATAACCTCTTGTTTTCCAAGTCAAGATAAATATGGTCTTCAGTTAGGTCATGTTACATATTCCAATTGTTAGAGTATAAAGAGAAACCAAGGCATAGGATATAAAAGTTTTTCCAGTCTTACAGATTGTAAATATTGTAAATATTGTAATTGTAATTGTAAACATAAATATTCAGTGCCATATTATTTCTTCCATTAGTCTTCTGCTGAGGTGTCTTCAGTGAAGTGTGGACATGGCTTCTCCAGATGCTGAGGTGGTTGCCTTTGGGAAGGTGGTTCCCTACCTCTGAAAGCCAGAAAAGGAGAGAATCGAGGCCCAGAACAAACCTTTCGATGCCAAGACATCAGTCTTTGTGGTGCATGCTAAAGAATCCTATGTGAAAAGCACAATCCAGAGCAAAGAAGCAGGAATGGTCACTGTCAAGACTGAAGGTGGAGAAGTGAGTAAAAGTAAAGATTAACAAACTGCATTTAATTCCACCCTGGGCTCTTAGTTGACATGCATGGATCTCTCTTTGCATTGGCAGACTCTGACGGTGAAGGATGACCAAATCTTCTCCATGAATCCTCCCAAGTATGATAAAATTGAGGACATGGCCATGATGACCCACCTCCACGAACC
>NW_023308915.1:0-4360 GCF_011077185.1 Oxyura jamaicensis
CAGAGCAGGGGCTGGGCTGGGCACTTCTTCTCTGGATACTCTGGCAGGTGCTGCCCCAGGACAATGGTCCCAGAGCAGCCTGTCACAACCACCATTCCCAGCACTGGGCTCTCACCCCAGCTCACACAGGTGGTTTCTTCTTACAGGCAGGGACACTTAATGACAGCACCAAGAGTCCATGGCTGCCTTTTCCATTTCAGACTGCACATGTTTTGGGTGTGGTGAGATGAACCTGAGAGAGCCCAAGTGCCATAAAATATTCCCTAAGGTTTCCATCATGTCCAGTGGGACAGACAGCGTTTTCTGCGTTCTTTGACTTGCCGAGGAGATCGGCTCCAGGGCAGACGTGCTCTGCAGCGGAGCTGGGGATCAGGACAGGCAGGGCTATTTTCCCATCATCGAGGCCACTCGAGGCAGCCAAGGGAGCCGCCACAACCCGGCAGCCCTCGTGAGGGACGCTGACGAGGTGTAGGCGGAGCCAGCTGCGCCCCCTCCCCGGCCGTTCAAAAGCAGCCCCTCGGGAGCGCGAGCGACCAGGAGCGCGGCGACCAGGACAGGCAAACAGGGCGGGGCGCATCAGTTTGCACGGCAGTTCACACAGGCAGGGCGAGCAGGGAGGGCTGAGCGATCCCCCGCCCCTAAGAACACCTCAGCCGACGGCTTTTGACCACTAGCTAGGCCACTATGGTCCTCGCTAGGCAGAGAGCTCGCGCTAGAAAGTCTGTAGGCACCCAGACAGAGTGCCCGCTCAGAAATGCGGCAGTGCAGGTCTCTGGGTGCAGGGAGTGCCAGAGCCTGCTGCTGCCATCTGAGGGAGGCAGAGATACTGTGTGCGTGAGGTGCGAGCAGGTGGACGACCTGGTCCACCTGGTGGCAGAGCTCAAGGAGGAGGTGGAGAGGTTGAGGGCCATCAGGGAGTGCGAGCGGGAGATAGACTGGTGGAGCAACTCCCTGCAAGGCCTGAAGGAGAGGCACCGCAGTGAGACTCCCCTACTGGGAGTTGCTGTCAGGCAGAGAGAGAGGAGCTAGGAGTTGAGGAGGAGTGGAGACAGGTCCCTGCTCGGCATTGCAGGAAACTCCCCCCACTGCCTGCCCCACCTTCCCAGGTGCCCTTACACAACCGGTTTGAGGCCCTGGAGCTCGAGAGAGCGGTGGAGGAGGATGTGGCAGAAAAGTTAACCAGGAAGCCCAGGGCGAGGAAGTCTGCTCCACTCCTCAAGACTTCTCCCACCAAGAAGGAGAGAAGGGTGATCGTGATGGGTGACTCCCTTCTCAGAGGAACGGAGGGCCCTATCTGTCGGCCTGACCCCACCTGTAGGGAAGTCTGCTGCCTTCCTGGGGCCAGGGTCAGGGATGTCGCCAGAAAGCTTCCCAACCTGGTTCGCCCCTCTGATTACTACCCGCTACTGATAGTCCAGGCTGGCAGTGATACCACTGATGAGAGAAGCCTGAAGGCTATCAAACGGGACTTCAGGGGGCTGGGATGGTTAGTGGACAGAGCGGGAGTACAGGTGGTGTTTTCATCCATTCCTACAGTGGCAGGGAATGGTTCAGAGAGGACACAAAAAACCCACCTGATAAACACGTGGCTCAGAGGCTAGTGCCAACACAGAAGTTTTGGGTTCTTTGACCACGGGGCACTCTACTCGGCACCTGGCCTGATGGCTGCACATGGGTCCCAACTGTCCACAAGGGGAAAAGGGATCCTGGCCCAGGAGCTGGCAGGGCTCATTGAGAGGGCTTTAAACTAGGTGAGAAGGGGGGCGGGGATGAAACAAAGCCTGTTGGAGGTGTGCCAGGGGGAACAGTGGCAAGGCTGGAGGAGAAGGCTAAGGCCCAGCTGAAGTGCATCTACACTAATGCACGCAGCATGGGCAACAAGCAGGAGGAGCTGGAAGCCATTGCGCAGCACGCAGGCTATGACTTGGTTGCCATCATGGAAACGTGCTGGGACCACTCTCATGACTGGAGTGCTGCAATGTCTGGCTATAGGCTCTTCAGAAGGGACAGGCAGCACGGAAGGCGTGGTGGAGTGGCTCTCTATATTAGAGAGTGTTTTTGACGTCGTCGAACTTGAGGCTGGGAATGACAAGGTGGAGTCGCTATGGGTTGGGATCAGCAGAAAGGCCAACAAGGGAAGCATCCTGGTGGGGGTCTGTTATAGACCGCCAAACCAGGATGAGGGCACGGATGAGGAGTTCTACAGGCAGCTGGCGGAAGTTGCGAAATCATCAGCGCTGGTTCTTGTGGGGGACTTTAACTTCCCAGACATCTCCTGGAAACACAACACAGCCCAGAGAAAGCAGTCCAGGAGGTTTCTGGAGAGCGTGGAAGATAACTTCCTGACGCAGCTGGTTGGCGAGCCTACCAGGAGGTGCCCCGCTAGACCTTCTGTTCACTAACAGAGAAGGACTGGGGGGAGATGTGTTGGTCGGGGGTTGTCTTGGGCAGAGTGACCACAAAATGGTAGAGTTCTCGATACTCGGCGAAGTCAGGAAGGGGATCAGTAAAACTGCTGTCTTGGACTTCCGGAGGGCTGACTTTGAGCTGTTCAAGACACTGGTTGGCAGAGTCTCTTGGGAGGTGGTACTGAAAGACAGAGGAGCCCAGGAGGGCTGGGCGCTCTTCAAGAAAGAAATCTTAATGGCTCAGGAGCGGTACGTCCCCACGTGCCCAAAGATGAGCCGGCGTGGAAGAAGACCGGCCTGGCTGAGCAGAGAGCTGTGGCTCGAGCTTAGGAGAAAAAAGAGGGTTTATAAACTTTGGAAAAGAGGGCGGGCCACTCAGGGGGACTACAAGGATGCTGCGAGGCAATGCAGGGACAAAAACAGAAAGGCCAAAGCTCATCTGGAGCTCAACCTGGCCACTGCTGTTAAGGACAACAAAAAATGTTTTTAGAAATACATCAACACAAAAAGGAGGACTAAGGAGAATCTCCACCCTCTACTGGATGAGGGGAGAAACTTAGTAATCAGAGATGAGGAAAAAGCTGAGGTGCTTAACGCCTTCTTTGCCTCAGTCTTTAACAGCAAAACCAGTTGTTCTCTGGACGCCCAGTATCCTGAGCTGGTGGAAGGGGATGGGGAGCAGAATGTCGCCCCCACAATCCATGAGGAAATGGTTGGCGACCTGCTACAGCATTTGGATGTATGCAAGTCGATGGGGCCAGATGGGATCCACCCGAGGGTACTGAGGGAACTGGTGGAGGAGCTGGCCAAGCCGCTTTCCATCATTTATTGGCAGTCCTGGCTATCGGGGGAGGTCCCACTCGACTGGCGGCTAGCAAACGTGACGCCCATCTACAAGAAGGGCCGGAGCGTAGACCCAGAGAACTATAAGCCTGTTAGTTTGACCTCAGTGCCAGGGAAGCTCATGGAGCAGATGATCTGGGGTGTCATCATGCAGCAGTTTCAGGGCAAGCAGGTGATCAAACCCAGTCAGCATGGGTTTATGAAGGGCAGGTCCTGCTTAACAAACCAGATCTCCTTCTATGACAAGGTGACACGCTTAGTGGATGAGGGAAAGGTTGTGGACGTGGTCTACCTTGACTTCAGTAAGGCATTTGACACTGTTCCCCACAGCGTTCTCCTCAGAAAACTGGCTGCTCATGGCTTGGACTGGTGCACACTTTGTTGGGTGAAGAGCTGGCTGGATGGCCGGGCCCAGAGAGTTGTGGTGAATGGAGTCGAATCCAGTTGGAGGCCGGTCACTAGTGGAGTCCCCCAGGGCTCGGTACTGGGGCCAGTCCTCTTTAACATCTTCATTGATGATCTGGACGAGGGGATCGAGTGCGCCCTCAGTAAGTTTGCAGATGACACCAAGTTAGGTGCGTGTGTCGATCTGCTCGAGGGTAGGAAGGCTCTGCAGGAGGATCTGGATAGGCTGGACTGATGGGCCGAGGTCAACTGCATGAAGTTCAACAAGGCCAAGTGCCAGGTCCTGCACCTGGGGCACAACAACCCCAAACAGTACTACAGGCTGGGAGATGAGTGGTTGGAAAGCTGCCTGTCAGAGAAGGACTTGGGAGTAGTGGTTGACAGTTGGCTGAATATGAGCCAGCAGTGTGCTCAGGTGGCCAAGAAGGCCAGCAGCATCCTGGCTTGCATTAGAAACAGCGTGGCCAGCAGGTCCAGGGAAGTGATTGTCCCCCTCTACTCGGCTCTGGTGAGGCCGCACCTCGAGTACTGTGTTCACGTTTGGGCCCTTTGCTACAAGAAGGACATGGAGGTGCTCGAGCGAGTCCAGAGAAGGGCTACAAAGCTGGTGAAGGGTCTGGAGAACAAGTCTTACGAGGAGCGGCTGAGGGAGCTGGACTTGTTTAGCCTGGAGAAAAGGAGGCTCAGGGGTGACCTTATTGCAC
>NW_023308916.1:0-3031 GCF_011077185.1 Oxyura jamaicensis
CAGAGGTTTCAGCTTCTCCCTAATTCATCCTTCAGGGCTGCTTTCCGCTTTCTACACAGAGGGGGCCACTGCCTCCCAGATGCCTGGGGGAACATACAGCCTGCATGAGGGCCTGGAAAAACTCTCCCTGTGTCCATAGGTCCATTCTGGAACCAAAACTGGAGGTAGGAAGCACACTTATGTGGTGTGGCAGAGTTGTTGGGCACATTGTGAAGGGTGCTCCTACAGACCTTTGTGTCCACCTTCCTGCTGGCTTAGGAGTTGCTTCTTTCTCAGGAACAGAGGAGCCAACAGAGGTGAGACAACTACTCTGAGTTCATGAAAGACATCAGAAAGCTGCCCCTAAGAAGATGACTGTTATGGGGAAGTCAGGAGAAGCGTGGCCAGGAGAGATATGAGATAAGGGGGATGGAAGAGGAGCTTGGTCAGCTTAAGCTAGTGATTTTGGAGAGGTTGCCGTGCAGCCACATGGCATTCAGAGAGGAATGTGAGGGGCCATGGGTGTGATCAGCATGTGAGCCACAAGGAGGAGATGGGTGGGAATGCTCTGAGGAGCTCAGCTCTGCCTCAGGATCTCCTGCCCCAGCAGGAGGAATGTGACTGTGGCAGTGACTTTGAGGTCACTTCTGTCCATGCAGTTGATGGGGCAGCAGCAGGAATGTGTCACAGAAAGGGACTGTGAGGTCACTTCTGCCTGAAGTAGCTGACAGGTCACCCTTGACTCCTACCTGGGATCTGCACTTTTGGGCTGCCATCTGCCAGTGGCCCTGGTAGGCCAGCAGAAGGCACCTGGTTGGCATGCTGAGTGTGGGATCCCCTCTGCCTCCATACCGACGAGGACCCAGACAGAAAGAAGGCCCCAGTATGGGTTGGCCTGCCCCTTCTGCTTGAGTCCGGGACTGGACAGCAGGAGGCACAAGGCTTGGCTGTGTCTAGCCAAGAAGCTGCAAGGCCAGCAGCAGGCCCATGGCTTGGAAGTTGATGGTGAGGTGAATTGTGTCTGCTTGGCTGAGAGGATGCAAGGAGCCTGATGGGTTGGGACGTCTACTTTGGGAGTGGTTTCCACCCTGTTGGAGCTTCCTTGCTAGTAGAAAACAGTAGGAGAGAAAAAACCTGCCACCAAATGTACCTTGGAAGGTTGGCCCTGGCCATGAGAAGGAAGAAAAGTCCCACTAAGGGTCAGTGCTGTGGTGCCACAAGTCACCCAAAGACTGTCTGTGGTCACACCATGGCTTTGTGTTTCAAAGATCAGCTAGTGAGGGCTGGCAAGACATGGATGAAATGATGGGAATGCTGGGATGAGAGCAAGGTGGTGGACAGAGATGGGTGTGTGCAGACTTCCAGGAAATAGGTGAAAGTGTGGGACAGCACAGTGAAGCCTGCAGAGGAGAAGGCAGAGGGTGCTGGCAAGAATGGCAGGCCCCAACAGCCCTGAGGCCTTTATCCCTTTCCCTAGAGCTGATGAGGAGATGAGATGTAGGCATTGCAATGGGGCCTCTTTGCCTCCTTGCAACCCTGTGCAAATGGAGGTGTCATACCACTCTTCTTCTCATGGCATCACACTGCCCACCCCATGGCACAGATGCCCAGGAAAAGCCCTGAGCCACACATGGGGTACAGGATTTCCCCTCCAGCACCTGCTGGTAGGCCTTGGCCCTTCTGCTGCATCAAAGCAAACCAAGACATTTGGCAGCACAGTGCCTTTGCCTGTCTCTAATCATGGCCTCAATTAGCTGCACTACCAAGTCCCTGGGGTGGCTTGGTTAGTAACAGCCCTCGGTGGGGCCCATTAATACTCCAAGGCACTTCAACTTTTCCTTCTGCCTTGACTTTCTCAAGCAATTGCATCATTCTCCTCTCAGGACCTCAGCATCATCGCCTCAGCACCAAAAGACACCATGGAACTCGTTCAAATGAAGAAACTCCTAACATCTCTTCCATAGTTTTGTTAAGACTTCAAGGCTAATTGGAGAGCTTTCATGGTGTAGTTAAGAGGAAGATTCCAAAAAAATCTATTAGAAATATTTTCCCATCTTAAATTGTGTTTATTTTAATAAAAAGGTAAAAAAACCTTGCAAGCCTCCTATGAGGTTTACCTTCCCACAAGAATGACTGTACAAGAATTATTTTCTACTGATAGACAGGAAATTAAAAAGAATAGCGTAAGCCTTGATCCATAACCTATGAATTCAATGGTCATGATGAGGTTCTTGAGAAGGACCAAAATAGACAGACTGCTGAGAGATGGGAAAGCTGGGCTGCTTCTACCTGAAACTGGAAGCAGCCACTGCGGCGGTGAGAGCAGTCTGAATGATGAAGGAGGAAGGGAAGGGAAACCAGGAGAAGTGGACAAACCATGGAAAGTGTATAGGGTCCAGACAGGTAGGTGGAAAGGGGACATTCCACATAGACTCTTTAAACAGTGCCTGGAAGATGGGGGAGCACACCATGATAGACAAAGAGATGACAAAGCAAGGACAGGTGAACACCACTATTTCTTCTCCTGCAATGAAAATACATCCTGAAAGTTCACATTTCTTCCTGGTAGAAACTACACGGTGTGACATTTTATGGAAGGGACTGAATCCTTTGAAGTGATGAGCAGTTGCTCTATTTGTTAAGTGCTAATGAAATTCCTGGGTATTGAGGCAGAGCTTTGCTGTCTGACCATAAGCAGTCAGGGGAAGCCACCAGAGACCCCGTTGTGATTGAGATACTTCCATGGTCTGGCATCTCTCTAAAGGTACCTGCAGGAGACCAGAACCTTTTGTTGGGATTCAAGTGGAGACAGATGGAGTTCCCAGGACACCTCCACTGCCAGCAGTGGTCTTTATCCTTGCAACTACAGTCCAGCCCAGCACACAAACCCCTTCAAGGACACACCCCTTCTTCAGTGCATTCCTGAGACTGACCCAAAGTGGAAATGGCCATTGGGAACCCAAGATACTCTTCTTTGTTCCTAGGAGACAGCTGACCATCCATTTACCGTCCTGGGTCATCTGCAGCAAATTCAGGCTGCAAGACTCAAGAA
>NW_023308917.1:0-2804 GCF_011077185.1 Oxyura jamaicensis
TTGCCTGGCAGACATACAAGTTCTTCCTTGTAGGGATACCTTTCCCTCACAGTTGACAGGAGATGCCTCCAGATGCTGTAAGGTCATACTCCATCTCCAATTGCTTTGTCAATGCCTGCATCTCTAGCAAGGGATCCCAGCTGCCTGGCTTCCCTGCCCTCTAATTCCATGCTATTTTCTCCGTTGTCCCAGCACTGGAGCAGCCAGGTGACAAGCTGCTCACCTATACAGCGACTGAAATCTTTTTGCACATCTCGTAGCTCATGTTCGCTTAGGTTTCGGCTAGATACTGCTGTTTTTGTGACATCTTCATCTTCATCCTCCTGCTCCTCTGAAAGCCTCGCCTCATCGTCTCTACACCTAGACCTAGCAGAAGACTCTCTGCTTTCTAAACGACCTGACTCTCTGTACCATTTTTTCACCTTGGTTACGGGTGCAACCGACACTGGTACAGCTTGTTTCCCTGGCTCAGCCTTAGGGCCTGTTTTAGGGCTTGGAGTGGCTGCTGGGTCTGTCTCAGAGGTTGAAGTGGCCACTGGGTCTGTCACAGGGGTTCTACTGGCATTGAGTGCAGCTCGGTAAACATAGGCCAAGCCCCAGCACTTCACAGTCATTTCTGTATGTCTGGTACTGCCAGGGTGATGACACACCTTTTTCAAGCACTCCACCATTTTTTTAGGAGTTTTCAATTGTTCAGGGGTAAATTTCCAAAGCCCTGGAGGTGCCCACTGCTCTAGATGCCTGCCCATATCCTCCCACTCTCCCTGCTACTCATAACTATCCTGCCTCAGGACAGATCTCTGGATGACACTCTTAAGTATTTGTTTAATCTTAGACAAAACCTGAAGCGCATTCAGGAGACATAACAATGAGAACATGCTGGTCTGAACATCCCAAGGATATTCGAAGTTTTGGAAAGCTACCATAACTCACCTGGAGGAGAAGAAAGGGAGAGTGAACAAATGGGAAAAAACATCTTCCCCTGACCCCTCCATAGATTGGCTCCCTGAAGAAAAAACATGAAAAGTGTAATTATTAATAGATTCTGAGGTAGGGTTCCCAAGGTACGGAGTTGATGACAATGCTGAGTACAAATACCAGGTTAGTCTCATGGCTGGTAATTTTATCATACCGTAAGCCAGTGTTACATAATACAGCAAAATAATAACCTTGTACCAACCCCCAGCAGCGATAAGCAACACAACAGGGAACATATACCATAAGTCATGTGCTGTAGAACTCAATTCGGAAAACAGGCACAGCAGACTTGGGATCACAAAAATCGACATTGTGATTAGTAAATATTAAACTGATGAAATGTTTATCAGAAGTTTGTTTTAATACTCTCTATTCAGATCTGTCGTTATCTCAACCCTTCGAGACCCACGTTGGGCACCAAAAAGGACTGTTGTGGTTTAACCCAGACAGCAGCTAAACACCACACAGCCATTCCCTCACCCTCCCACCTCCTGCTCTGGGATGGGGGAGAGAAACGAGAAAAAAAAAAAAAAAAAAAAAAAAAAAAAAAAAAAAAAAAAAAAAAAGAAACCTATGGGTTGAGATAGAGACAGTTTATTAGGACAGGAAAATAAAATAATAATATGTACAACACAAGTGATGCAAAATGCAATTGCTCACCACCCGCTGACCGATGCCCAGCCCAACCCCGAGCAGCCGGCCCCCCCACCCCGGCTAGCCACCCCTAGATATTGTTCAGCATGCCGTCAGATGGTATGGAATACCCCTTTGGCCAGTTGGGGTCAGCTGTCCTGGGTCTGTCCCCTCCCAGCTCTTGCTGCACCCCCAGCCTGCCTGCTGGCAGGACAGAGCAAGAAGCTGAAAAGTCCTTAGCTTGGTGTAAGCATTGCTCTGCAGCAATTAAAATATCAGCATGTTATCAGCACTCTTCTCATCCTAAATCCAAAACATAGCACTCTACCAGCTACTGGCAGGAAAATTAACTCTGTCCTAGCTAAAACCAGGACACTGAGCCAGGCCTCTTGTGCTGGCCTGGGGAGCAGTGTAGGCACTGCGGGACACAGGGACCCTGTTCTGGGGACCTCTCAGGCAAGAGACCAGGGCTCCTGCACCTTCATGGACCTCCATTTCCTGAGCCACGGATGGCTTCAGCCTGGGGGCTGCTGTGGACCCCCAGAGCCACCTTTGTCGCAGCAGCTGTGCTGCCTTGTGAGGGGCTGGGGCTGTGGTGGCCGTGTCCGGAGCCCTGCAGCAGCCTGCGGTGGGCACTACCCTGGGGCCAGCCCAGCCTGGGCTGCTGGGCTGGGCTGGGCTGGGCTGGGGAAAGGGCAAGGAGGTGGGCAGAGGTGGGCAGGGAGGTGGAGAGAGGTGGGCAGGGGCTGGGCTGGGCTGGGCAGTGCCCATCAGAGGGCAACAGCAGCCAGGGAGCAGTGGGAGAGTGCAGGGGAGGGCTCCCAGCAGGGCTTGGTGCTGCAGAACCAGGGCTGGGGAAGGGAGCCCAGAGCTGCAGGGGCAGCGGAGAGGAGGCCGCTCTGGGCCCTTGCTGGCCTGGGCAGAGCAGGAAGGGTGCCCAGGGCATTCGTCCCCACACCTCTGCCTGCTAGGACCTGCAACGTGCTTATGGAGCATCCAGGGCCAGGCTCTGCACCATGCTGTGCTGCAGCCAGTGCACATGCTCTGTGCACTGGCTGCAGCACAGGGGACCCCCAGACAGCCCCTACATGGGGCTCTGGAACCGGCCTCACCATGACTCCTCCAGCGCTCTCTTTGCTGCTCTCTGATGCATGCCAGGACCTCCCAGTGTGCGCTGGCAAGCACATCTGCTG
>NW_023308918.1:0-4647 GCF_011077185.1 Oxyura jamaicensis
GGGGGCTGCAAGGGCCGTGCTGAGCTCCCTGCCCTGCGGTGAGGGGACAAATACCCTGGGCCCCCTTCCTGCTCTGCCCAGGCCAGCAAGGGCCTAGAGCGGCCTCCTGTCCCCTGCAGCTCTGGGCTCCCTTCCCCAGCCCTGGCACTGCAGCACCAAGCTCTGCTGGGAGCCCTCCCCTGCATGCTCCCACCGCTCCTTGATGCTGCTGGTGCCCTCTGCTGGGCACTGCCCAGCCCAGCCCAGCCCCTGCCCACCTTTCCCCACCTCCCTGCCCTCTCCCCAGCCCAGCCCAGCCCAGCCCAGCAGCTCAGCAAACCGAGGGCCCTGAGCTGGCGGTGCTGCTCTGCAGAGCCACGGGGTTGTGGTGCCCTGGGACCCCCGCAGGACTCCCCCTGCCCGTGCTGCTCAGGGTGGGCAGCAGACCCAACTCCATGGGGATCTCTGCTGCTGAGCCCCTTTCCATCTGCCCTGATGGCTCAGCACCACAGGACAGGGCTTGCTAGGGCCATGGGGTGTCTCTAAGGGCACAAAGGGCAGGGGAGTGCTGCCCCAGACCTTGCCCACAGTGCTTCAGAATGGTTCTCCTCAATTAGTCTGTAGTCTTAGGGACCTTTGCCTGCTGGCACTTCACTGCCTCCCCTGGCATTGCAGAGACCTCCTTAGAACATGGACACCTCTGTACTGGGTCTGGCTGGGATGTTAACTTTCCCTGCAGCAGCCCATACAGTGCTGTGCTCTGCACTTGGAGCTAGAACAGCAGTGGGATCACACCAGTGTTGTATCTGCTGCTGAGAAGTGCTTGCGCAGCATCAGGACTCTCTCTGACCCTCCTAGGGGGTGGGCAAAAAGTGAGAAAGAAACATCACCAGGGCAGCTGACCTAAACCAACCAAAGGGATATTCCGTACCATATGATGTCACACTCAGCAATAAAAGGTGGAAAAAGGAAGAAGAGGGGAGGGGTGGGCTCTCGTTGCGAAAACGTCTGTCCTCCTCCCGAACACTGGCTACGTGCGTTGAGGCCCTGCTTCAAGGACGTGGTCAAGCATCGCTCATTTGTGGGAAGTAATTTATTTCCTCTGCACTTCCACATAGCTTTTACTTGTTTTGTTTAGTTATTCCCTTTCCCACTCCTTTTTCCCCTTTCCCTTTTTTTTCCCTTTAGTTGAATTGTTTAATTAATAATAATATTTCCTTAATTATATATATATATATATACATATATACATATATATATATATTTTTCCCCCTCTTTAATTAAATCATCCTTATCTCAACCCGTGAGTTGTTCTTTCCTTTACTTCTTCCCGTCCTCATCTGAGGAGGGGGAGTGAGAGAGCGGTTGTAGTGTTCAACTGCCTAGCACGGTAAAACCACCACAGACACTGAGAAAGATATGACACAGAACTGGTCTCAAGGTAGACCCCAGAGGGACACCACTCATCACCAAGATCCACTTGGACATAGAGCCATTGACCATCGCTCTCTGGCAGTGACCTTCAAGCCAACTCCTTATCCACTCAAAGGTCCACCCATCAAATGCGTATCCCTCCAATCTGGAGACCAGGAAGTCATGGAGGACTATGTCAAAGGGCTTACAGAAGACCTTGGTGTCCTTTTCCCTCCTGACTACAATGCCACTTCCTTCTCAGGAATGGAGTTGCCAACAGAGGTGAGAAAGATACACTGCGAGCATTCGTGAATGTCATCAGAAAGCTGATCCCAATAAGACATGGGGAGGTCAGGAGCAGCCTGGCCAAGAGAGAGGTGAGATTTTGGGGTGGGAAGAGGAGCATGGCCAGCAGAAATGAAGGATTTTGTAGAGGTAAGAGGGGTCACTGCTGTAGTAACAGTGACTTAAAACAGACATATATTATTGCCCTTACCTTATTTTAACCACTAATTTGAATCCCTAAACCTAAATGCTACTCCAACCCTCTGACAGGAATCCATGACTCTAATGCTTGAACTCAAAAGAACACTTCAAGCAAAATTCAGCCCATAGCCCCTTTCCCTTCCTTTACTCACTTGCTCACCCTAATCCCTTCTCTTAACACTAGCAGTAAAATTCTCCCTTTACCCCAGACTTCTTGGCAGACCTAAACCAAACCCTAAACCATAATGCATGCCCATGCACAAAGCACAGAAGAACACCAGAACTTCCCATTACATCTCTGTTTACTCTCTAACCCAGCATGGGGAGCCCTGGTCCCTGAAGGACTAGAGAGGTCAGCATTGCCTCAGGATCTCCTGCCCCAGCAGGATGAATGTGACTGTGGCAGTGACTTTGAGGTCACTTCTGTCCCTGCAGTTCAAAGGGCAGCTACAGGATCTTGTGACTGTGGAAGGGATTGTGAGGTCACTTCTGCCTGAAGTAGCTGACAGGTCACCCTTGACTCATACCTGGGATCTGTACTTTTGGGCTGACATCTGCCAGTGGCCCTGGTAGGCCAGCAGAAGGCACCTGGTTGGCATGCTGAGTGTGGGATCCCCTCTGCCTCCATACCCACGAGGACCCAGACAGAAAGAAGGCCCCAGTATGGGTTGTCCTGCCCCTTCTGCTTGAGTCCGGGACTGGACAGCAGGAGGCACAAGGCTTGGCTGTGTCTAGCCAAGAAGCTGCAAGGCCAGCAGCAGGCCCATGGCTTGGAAGATGGTAGTGAGGTGATTGTGTCTGGTGTGCTGCCAGGACGCAAGGAGCCTGATGGGTTGAGATGCCTAGTTTGGGAGTGGTTTCCAACCTGATGGAGCTTTCTTTGGTAGCAGGAATAAGTAGGAGAGAAAAAAACTGCCACCAAGTGTGCCTTGAAAGGTTGGCACTGGCCATGACAAGGAAGAAATGTCCCACTAAGGGTAGTGCTGTGGTGCCAGAGGTCACCCAAAGAGTGTCTGTGATCAGACCATGGCTTTGTGTTTCAAGGATCAGCTGGGGAGGGTTGACGAGACATGGGGGAAATGATGGGAATGCTGGGATGAGAGCAAGGTGGTGGACAGAGATGGGTGTCTGCAGACTTCCCGGAAATAGGTGAAAGTGTGGGACAGCACAGGGAAGCCTGCAGAGGAGAAGGCAGAGGGTGCTGGCAAGAATGGCAGGCCCCAACAGCCTTCAGGTTTTTGTCCCTTTCTCTAGAGCCGATGAGGAGATGAGATGTAGGCATTGCAATGGGGCCTCTTTGCCTCCTTGCCACCCTGTGCAAACGGAGGTGTCATACCACTCTTCTTCTCATGGCATCACACTGCCCACCCCATGGCACAGATGCCCAGGAAAAGCCCTGAGCCACACATGGGGTACAGGGGTACAGGGGTACAGGGGTACAGGATCTCCCCTCCAGTACCTGCTGGTAGGCCTTGGCCCTTCTGCTTCATCCAAGCAAACCAAGACATTTGGCAGCACAGTGCCTTTGCCTGTCTCTAATCATGGCCTCAATTAGCTGCACTACCAAGTCCCTGGTTACTAACTTTGTTAGTAACAGCCCTTGGTGGGGCCCATTAATACTCCAAGGCACTTCAACTTTTCCTTCTGCCTTGACTTTCTCAAGCAATTGCATCATTCTCCTCTCAGGACCTCAGCATCATCGCCTCAGCACCAAAAGACACCATGGAACTCGTTCAAATGAAGAAACTCCTAAAATCTCTTGCATAGTTTTGTTCAGGACTTCAAGGCTTGTACAGCTAATTGGAGAGCTTTCATGGTGTCGTTAAGGAGGAAGGTTTCAAAAGGCACCTCATAAAAATCTTTTCTCATCTTAAAGGATGTGCTTATTTGACTTCTGATTTGGAGCCTTATTCCCTAATTGATCTTGATCTCCCTTGGAGAGCTTTATAGGGAGGAAAAGCAGACTCTTGAGGTCTGACACTGCAGAGACAACCTTGCTGCTCACCACCCCAGCCCTGACATTGCTCTCCTTGGCCACCTGGTGCTTGCTTCTCATTTCCTTACCCCAGCCTTCACTCCAGTCTGCACAGCTGGATGTTACAGCCCCTTTGCATCAGCTCCTCCCTGCTTTCCTTAGAGACCTGGCTGCACACAGGTGCAGAAGGGCTTTTCCTATTGCCAACCAAGGAACATGCAGCAATTATTTATTTATTTATTTATTTAGTAAAGAAATAAAGCTCCTCACCTTGTATGCCTCCTGTGAGGTTTACCTTCCCACAAGAATGACTGTACAAGAAGGATTTTCTACTGATAGACAGGAAATTAAAAACAATAGCGTAAGCCTTGATCCATAACCTATGAATTCAATGGTCATGATGAGGTTCTTGAGAAGGACCAAAATAGACTGCTGAGAGATGGGCAAGCTGGGCTGCTTCTACCTGAAACTGGAAGCAGCCACTGGGTCACTGAGAGCAGTCTGAAGGATGAAGGAGGAAGGGGAGGGCAAACCAGGAGAACCATGGGAAGAGTCTAGGTCCAGACAGGCAGCTGGAAAGGGGACATTCCACAGGGACTCTTTAATCAAGACCTGTGGATGTGCCTGGAAGATCGGGGAGCACACCATGCGAGCACACAAAGCCATGACAAAGCAAGGACAGGTGAACACCAGAACTTCTTCTCCTGCAATGAACATACATCCTGAAAATTCACATTTCTTCATGGTAGAAACTACACAGTGTGACATTTTATGGAAGGGATTGAATCCTTTGA
>NW_023308919.1:0-1494 GCF_011077185.1 Oxyura jamaicensis
TCCCCAGGTTCTTTCTGCCAGAGGCTCCAGGTGGGGCCATTCTCCCCGGCTGCGGTGTAGAGCACATTCTTTACATCTGGTCCCGTTCGGACTGGCCCAAGGGCTACTGCATGAACTATTTCCTACTTAATTTGTTCAAAAGCTTGTCGTTGCTCAGGGCCCCATTCAAAATCATTCTTCTTACGGGTTACTTGGTAGAGCGGGTTTACAATCAGACTGTAATTTGGAATGTGCATTCTCCAAAACCCCACGACACCTAGGAAAGTTTGTGTTTCCTTTTTGCTAGTTGGTGGAGACATAGCTGTTATTTTGTTGATCACATCCATTGGGATTTGACGACGTCCATCTTGCCATTTTATTCCTAAGAACTGGATCTCTCGTGCAGGTCCTTTAACTTTACTTTGTTTTATGGCAAAACCGGCCTTCAGAAGGATTTGGATTATTTTCTTCCCTTTCTCAAAAACTTCCTTTGCTGTGTTACCCCACACAATGATGTCATCGATGTAATGCAGGTGTTCAGGAGCTTCCCCCTGCTCCAGCGCAGACTGGATCAGTCCATGGCAAATTGTAGGGCTATGTTTCCACCCCTGGGGCAGCCGATTCCAAGTATATTGGACTCCCCTCCAAGTAAAGGCAAACTGTGGCCTGCACTCTGCTGCTAGAGGGATGGAGAAAAATGCATTAGCGATATCAATTGTGGCGTACCACTTGGCTGCCTTTGATTCCAGTTCGTACTGGAGTTCTAGCATGTCCGGCACTGCAGCACTCAGTGGTGGTGTGACCTCATTCAGGCCACGATAGTCCACGGTTAGTCTCCACTCACCATTAGACTTTCGCACTGGCCATATGGGACTATTAAAAGGTGAATGAGTCTTGCTGATCACTCCTTGGCTCTCCAGTTGACGAATTAGCTCATGGATGGGAATCAGGGAGTCTCGGTCGCTGCGATATTGCCGCCGGTGCACAGTTGTAGTAGCAATTGGCACTTGCTGTTCTTCGACCCTCAGCAACCCCACAACAAAAGAGTCCTCTGAGAGACCGGGCAAGGTAGACAATTGTTCAATGCCCTCTGTCTCTAAGGCAGCTATGCCAAAAGCCCAGCGGAACCCTTTTGGGTCCTTAAAATATCCTCTTCTAAGATAGTCTATGCCAAGGATGCATGGAGCATCCGGGCCAGTCACAATACGGTGCTTTTGCCACTCATTCCCAGTTAGACTCACTTCAGCTTCCAATACAGTTAATTGCTGGGATCCCCCCGTCACTCCATAAATACTGATGGGCTCTGGCCCTTTATAGCTTGATGGCATTAGAGTACATTGTGCACCGGTGTCTACTAAAGCCTTATACTTCTGTGTGTCTGATGTGCCAGGCCATCGAATCCACACAGTCCAATAAACTCGATTGTCCCTTTCCTCCCCCTGGCTGGAGGCAGGGCCCCTCTAATCCTCGTCAGAATCTTCATTCCTGTGTTTAAA
This sequence comes from Oxyura jamaicensis, assembly GCF_011077185.1. Lineage (NCBI taxonomy): Eukaryota > Metazoa > Chordata > Aves > Anseriformes > Anatidae > Oxyura > Oxyura jamaicensis. Next base: position 1,476 of record NW_023308919.1, read on the forward strand.
GGACTGCCTGCTGGAAGTT
>NW_023308919.1:1594-2003 GCF_011077185.1 Oxyura jamaicensis
GCCCCTCTAATCCTCGTCAGAATCTTCATTCTTGTGTTTAAAGGACTGCCTGCTGGAAGTTGGAGCAGCAAACTTTTCAGAGACCCCCTTTTTCCCAATTGTTTTCTTTTGCAACTCACGTACCCGTGCCTCTAGGGTCGCGGTGGATTTTCCATCCCATTTTCTCATGTCCTCTCCATGGTCACGTAGGTAAAACCACAGGATGGCACGAGGTGTGTATCCACCATATTGTCTTCCTTGCACGGATGAGCGCTTACCCCTAATAGCAGAGACATTGGTTTGTACAGGAGGGGAGGAAAATAATCTCTCTTCAAGGTGGTGGACCTTTTCAGAAAGTTTCTCCAAAGTATTCTCTTTTAGTTGGTGGACCCTGGTTCGTTCAGGTGGGGAAGAAAATAATCTCTCTTCA
>NW_023308919.1:2103-3187 GCF_011077185.1 Oxyura jamaicensis
GTTTCTCCACAGCCGAGACGCAGGCCTGTAGGGAAGAGGAGAGGCTTTCTTCGTACTGCCGGAGTTGTTTAGCCACATCACCCACTGTGGGTTCCTCATCCTCTTTCCAGGCCATTATTGCCAATGAGCTGGCATATGATGATGGTGCACTCCGTACAAACTTCCGCCACATGGGTCGTGTACACCTGACTTCATCTGGATCTGTGGGTCCATCTGGATCTGTGGGTCCATTGTCTGGGTCCTCATAAATCACCTCCCGTACGGCTAATTCCCTCAGGTACTGGATTCCCTTCTCCATAGTGGTCCACTTGCTTGGCAGACATACAAGTTCTTCCTTGTAGGGAAACCTTTCCCTTACAGCATACAGGAGACGCCTCCAGAGGCTGTGAGATCGTGCTCCATCTCCAATTGCTTTGTCAATGCCTGCATCTCTAGCAAGGGATCCCAGACGCCTGGCTTCCTTGCCGTCTAATTCCACACAATTGGCTCCGGTATCCCAGCACCGGAGCAGCCAGGTGACAAGCTGCTCACCTATGCAGCGACCAAAATCTTTTCGCACATCTCGTAGCTCACGCTGGTATAGGTTTCGGGTAACTACTGTTGATTTTTCAATATCCCCATCTTCATCCTCCTGCTCCTCTGATAGTCCGACCTCGTCTTCTCTACACCTAGACCTAGCAGAAGACTCTCTGCGTTCTAAACGACCTGAGTCTCTATACCATTTTTTCACCTTGTCTACAGGGGCAACTTGTACTGCTATCGCTCGTTTCTCTGACCCAACCACAGGGTCTGCCACAGGGGTTGGAACACCATCTGCAGGGGCAACTTGCACTGCTACAGCTCGTTTCTCTGGCCCAGCCACAGGAGCTGGGGCGGCTGCAGGAGCTGGAGCTGGAACAGCTACAGGAGCAGGAGCTGGAGCGGCTGCAGGAGCTGGAGCTGGAGCTGCAGGAGCTGGAGCTGCAGGAGCTGGAGCGGCTGCAGGAGCAGGAGCTGGGGTGGCTGCAGGAGCGGCTGCAGGAGCAGGAGCGGCTGCAGGAGCAGGAGCTGGAGCAGCTGCAGGAGCAGGAGCTGGGGTGGCTGC
>NW_023308919.1:3287-4844 GCF_011077185.1 Oxyura jamaicensis
GCTGCAGGAGCAGGAGCTGGAGCGGCTGCAGGAGCAGGAGCTGGAGCGGCTGCAGGAGCTGTATCTGGAGCGGCTGCAGGAGCAGGAGCTGGGGTGGCTGCAGGGTCTGTCACTCGGTTCATAGTAGCATCAATTGCAGCTCGATAGGCATAGGCCAGGCCCCAACATGCTACAGTGAGTTGTGTCACTTTGGAACTGCCAGAGTCATGACACTCTTTTTGCAAGCATTCTACCAGTTTTTTAGGATTTTGCAGTTGTTCAGGGGTGAATCTACAAAACATCGGAGGTGCCCACTGCTCTAGCCACCTGCCCATATCCTCCCACACTCCCTGCCACTCACAATTATCCCGCCTCAGGACAGATCTCTGCATGAGATTCCTAAGTAGTTGTTTAACCTTGAACAAAACCTGAAGCGCATTCAAGAGACATAACAACAAGAACATGCTGGTCTGAGTATCCCAAGGATATTCAACATCTTGGAGAGCTATCATAACTAGCTCGGGGGATAAGAGGGTGCTGAAGGAGAAAGGGAGAGTGAACAAGTAAGGAAAAATATCTTTCCCTGTCCCCTTCACAGACTGGCTCCCTGATGGAAAAAGGCAGTAGGTGTAATTGTTAATAGTTTCCGAGATATAGTTTCCAAAGTACAGAGTCGACGACAGTGCTGCGTACAAATACCAAGTTAGAGTCATGGCCAGATATTTCATCATATCGTAAGCTATTGTTACACCGCACAGTACCATAACGATCTTAAACCAGGGCCCGGAAAGGATAAACAGCACGACAGGGATCACATACAGAAAGTAACATGCTATAAAATTCAGTTTGGAATACAGCCACAGCAGACTTGATATTAAAGCAATCAACATTCTGATTAGATCTGTCGTTATCTCAACCCTTCGAGCCCCACGTTGGGCGCCAAAAGAGCTGTTGTGGTTTAACCCGGCTGGCAGCTAAACACCACACAGCCGTTCGCTCACCCTCCCCCCTCCCTCTCTGGGATGGGGGAGAGAAACGGGAAAGTGAAGCCTGTGAGTTGAGATAAAGACAGTTTATTAAGATAGAAAATAATAATGATAATAATAATAATATGTACAAACAAGTGATGCACAATGCAATTGCTCACCACCCGCTGACCGATGCCCAGCCCAACCCCGAGCAGCCGGCCCCCCACCCCGGCTAGCCACCCCTATATATTATTTAGCATGACGTCAGATGGTATGGAATACCCCTTTGGCCAGTTTGGGTCAGCTGTCCTGGGTTTGTCCCCTCCCAGCTTTTGCTGCACCCCCAGCCTGCCCGCTGGCAGGACAGAGCGAGGAGCTGAAAAGTCCTTGGCATAGTGTAAGCATTGCTCTGCAGCAATTAAAACATCAGCATGTTATCAGCACTCTTCTCATCCTAATCCAAAACATAGCACCCTACCAGCTACTAAGAGGGAAAAATAACTGTCCTAACTGAAACCAGGACATATATCCACCCCTTATTCCATACCATTTATGTCATGCTCAGGTTACACTCTTTCCAATACATTCTAGTTAATCACTATTTTCATCT
>NW_023308920.1:0-6871 GCF_011077185.1 Oxyura jamaicensis
CAGGGCAGAGTAAAGGGGGAGGATCACCTCCCTTGACCTGCTGGCCACGCTCCTTTTAATGCACGCCAGGATCCCATTGGCCCTCTTGGCCATTAGGGCTCCCTGCTGGCTCATGGTCAACCTGTCGTCCACCAGGACCCCCAGGTCCTTCTCCGCAGAGCTCCTCTCCAGCAGGTCATCCCCCAGCCTATACTGATACTTTCGGTTGTTCCTTCCCAGGTGCAGGACTCTACACTTGTTCTTATTAAACCGCATCTGGTTTCTTCCTGCCCAGCTCTCCAGCCGGTCCAGGTCTCGCTGAATGGCAGCACAGCCTTCTGTCGCATCAGCCACTCCTCCCAGCTTTGTGTCATCGGCGTACTTGCTGAGGGCAGACACTATTCCCTCGTCAAGGTCGTCGATGAAGATGTTGAACAAGACTGGACCCAGCACTGACCTCTGGGGAGCACTGCTAGTCACAGGTCTCCAGCCAAACTCTGCGCCGCCGATCACCACCCTCTGAGCTCGGCCAGTCAGCCAGTTCTCAACCCACCTTACTGTCCACTCATCTATCCCACACTTTCTCAGCTTTGCTAGCAGGATGTCATGGGAGACAGTATCAAAAGCCTTGCTAAAGTCAAAGTAGATGACATCCACTGCTCTCCGCCCATCTACCCAGTTGGTGACGCCATCATAGAAGGCAACGAGGTTGGTCGAGCACGATTTCCCCTTGGTGAATCCATGCTGACTGCTCCTCATAACCTTCTTCTCTTTCAATTGCTTGGAGATAGCATCCAGAACAAGCTGTTCCAACACCTGTCCAGGGACAGAGGTGAGACTGACTGGCCTGTAGTTTCCCAGATCCTCCTCCTTGCCCTTCTTGAAGGCCAGAGTGACATTGGCTATCCTCCAGTCTTCAGGCACCTCTCCTGTTCTCCAGGACCTTTCAAAGATGATAGAGAGTGGTTGCCCGCTCAGACGCTCCCAAACCACTCTCTTGTCAAACAGGGGGGAGCCCTCCATTTCCCAGACCCTTTGTCTTCCCGCCAGGGTCGAGGAGTCCCGGGGGGGAGTTCTTGAAGCAAAAACAGCATTCAGTATCTTCACCTTCTCGGTGTCTCCCATTACCAGGACACCCCTCTTGTTCAGCAAGGGACCCACATTATCCCTGGTCTTCCTTTTACTGTTTACATACTTAAAAAAAAAAACAACTTATTATCCTTTATCTCTTTTGCAAGCCTCATCTCTAGGTGGGCTTTAGCCTTCCTTGTCACATCCCTGCAGACCCTGACAACACTTCTGTACTCCTCCCAAGAGGACAGGCCCTTTTTCCACATTTCATAGACCTTCCTCTTCCTTTTGATCTTGAGATGAGCTCCTTGCTCATTCACACAGGTTTCCTGCCCCCCTTCCCCGATTTCCTACTCGTAGGGATGCACCAATCCTGAGCATGGAAGAAGTGCTGTTTAAATGTTGCCCAGCTCTCACAAGCACCCTTGCCTTCTAGCAAGCTAGCCCATGAGATACTCCCAAGCAGGTCCCAGAAGAGGACAAAGTTGGCTCTCTGGAAGTCCAGGGTAGCAATCCTGCTTTTAGTCTTACTTCTTCCATCAAGCTCCATCTTGAACTCCACCATCTCATGGTTGCTGCATCCCAAGCTGCCCCCAACCTTCACATCCCTAACAAGCCCATCCCTGGTGGTAAGGACAAGGTCCAGAAGCACCCCCCACCTCGTCAGCTCCTCCACCACCTGTGTCAGAACATTATCTTCAACGCATTGAAGGAACTGTTTGGACTGCACGTGCCTGGCTGAGTTGCTTACCCAACAGATGTCTGGATAATTGAAGTCCCCCATGAGAACCAGCACCCATGATCTTGAGGCTACTACCAGCTGCTTGTAAAAGGCCTCATCAACCTCCTCCTCCTGATCTGGTGACCTGTAGTATACCCCCACAACAGTGTCCCCCACACCAGCCCACCCCTTCATTCTCACCCACAAGCTCTCCACTTGTCCTTCACCCTCCCCCAGGTGGAGCTGGGTACACTCTAATTGCTCCCTCACATAAAGGGCAACCCCACCCCCTCACTTCCCCAGCCTGTCTTTCCTAAAAAGGACATAGCCCTCCATGACAGCAAGGAAGGCAGGAAATGCTTAGTTTGGGAATCCCAGGGTGAGCATCTGGGTTCTGAGCATCTGGGTATTCCCCTGAAAGTGCAAGCCTCCCTCCTTATGAAGGAGGGGTGCACTTTGAAGAGTCTTGGGATAAAGTGCAGCAGCCACAGAATATGTTGGCAGAGGTGTTTTTAGAGATAGATGGGGAGCAATCTGACAGAGGGGGAAAGGAGGCTCATCAAAGTATACTACTTTGCATGTGATCCTAGATACATCTGCTATTTCTAGGTACAACTGGACAATGTCTCTCAATTCTTCCTTTGTAGCCTGTCTCTGCTTTCATCCTCTGTATGCTGCCTTTTTGTGTTGGAGCTCCCTTATTAGTGCCTTACACTTAAGCAAAGCATGCTATACTTCAGCAGAGTATAGTTCCATTTACATGAAAGTTTTATCTCTGATAGAAGCTTTTGGATCTCAGGAGTCATCCTGATTTAAAGAACGAAGTCAAAATTTCTTCTAAGTGACGAAGTATTCTTTACTGACAGCGCTGGATGCACGGGGGATCCTTCCACCTAACGTGCATACCCGAAGTGACAAACTATCTCCTATTTATACAGCAAAACTATGAATATTCAATTAACGCCTATACATATTCATTACCTAAACCCGCCTGCTCACGCTTCTTATGCTAATTAGCTTATCAGTCCTTTGCACTTGCGCAGATTCTTCCAAGAATTGTGGGCAGGGGTCTCATGGACGTGGGCAGTGGTCCTTGGGAGGAAGGCCGTATGTCTTCCTCATAGTATACTTTTCACCCCATCTTCTTGCGCATGCCCTCTACGGTCTTGGTCACAGTCCAAATCACAAAGCTAGCTCGATCCGGTTCTCCAAGGCCTAAAGACTCTTCCTTATCTGAGGCATGGCACTCTTTCTGATCTTCCAAGGTCTTCTCTCCTTTATCTGAGATCCAGCACATATGGCATCCTTAGCTTAGACAGTCCTTCTTATCAGTTCCTTTCCTCCCCAGTTCCTTTCCTCTCAGGAGCAGTAAATAATATATTTCAAGCTCAGCAGTAAATATCATCTGGTTGATTAATCACTTTTTTTTTTTTTTTCTTCCTTTTTCTTGTTCCCTATTTCAATCCCCCCTTTTCTTGAGACTTGCAAATTCTTTTGCATCTACATCTACTCATTCATTGTAAAGCAGCAAAGTAAGCATCTGAACATTATACATACAAATATTCCCAACAACACAAAAACAATCACCGTGACAAAAATATGCTTTAACCACTGCAGGTTAGGTAGCCAGGATGTTATTTTGGTCCAAATTTCTTCAAAACTCCACGAAAGATCATCCTTAGCAACTTCATGCAATATTTTAGTCTGTTTCCATATTTCCTCTAGGTCAGTGGAAACTCTTCCACTCTGATCCACATACACACAACAACTGGTATTGATAATAGTGCATACCCCTCCCCGTGCGGCCAGCAATAAATCTAAGGCCATTCTGTTTTGCAACACCACTCGTGACAAACTTGATATCTCTTCTTGCTGGGCCTTCATAACATCAATAGTACTATTCTCTAGCTTTTCTATTATAGCCGATATATTAACTATTGCTTTCTCTAATTCACTTACCCCTAGCCAGGGTATAAACCATCGGGCAAAACTATGGAACGCTGTTGGTCTTTCCCGATTCGTCGAATATGATTCCTCAGATATCCCCATGATAAAGAATCATGTATTGTCATGTTAGGAACTACTGCCCCTAAGGGACAGGTTCCCATCCAATTTTTCGGTAAAACCTTTCAAGTGGTATCATTACACAGCCAATACCATCCTTTTCCTTCTGGTACTGGCCAAGCCGTAGTACAAGACGACTGGTTTCCCACATATGTTATGGGGTTACAATCAATTTTCCCTTGTCCTTTGGGTGGGTTACATCTCTGAACACAAGTATAATATGACTCTTGTACCTTAGGACTATTTATTTCTAATTTCAGAATCTCATCACCTTCAATACCCCAGGAGGTATTTCTCCATAAGTTTTCCCAGGATGTATTCCTAGGTAAGGGAATTCCAATTAGAGATATTCCTTTATCTCCATGTTCTGGCATATGTGTGCATATCCAGCAGTTCGTTTTACCCAAGACTTGAGAAACTCCCTGTACCAGAGATAAATGTGCATAACCTTGATGGCGGTGTGCGTCGTCAACAGCACCTGATATGGTCCAATCCAGTTTTCTTCCAGGGGTTGTCCTGAAAAAGTCTTTATATAGACATAATCCCCAGGTCTAAAGGGGTGTATTGGCTGATCCAACCCTCTAGCCCTGGTCCCTAAAACAAATTTACGTACTCTGTCCAACTGCTTCTGTAGCTCCATCATATAAGTATATAAGTACTCCAACCCCAACTGGGTCAGATCTTCTCCACTGAACAAAAACTGATACGGTCTCCCATATAAAATCTCAAAAGGACTCAATTTCTCTCTAATCCTTGGCTTTACCCTGATTCTAAGTGTTATGTTCCGCAGTTTGGATCTTACCATCTGGTATCAAAGATAATGCCTTTACTTTTGCAGTTTCGGCTACCCGCTTGGCCTCTAAATCTGCTAATCGATTTCCAATTTCAAAATCAGCATTCCCCTTCTGGTGTCCCCGACAATGCATAATGGCCACCTTTTCAGGTTGCTTTACTGCCTCCAATAGTTTTAGGATTTCTTCAGCATGTTTTATCTGTTTTCCCTGGGCTGTCAGCAGTCCTCGTTCCTTCCATATTGCTCCATGGGCATGTACTACACCAAATGTGTACTTAGAGTCTGTCCAAATATTTATTTTCCTTCCTGCTGCTAGCTCCAATGCTCGTGTGTGAGCGATTATCTCTGCTTTCTGAGCAGACGTCCCAGGGGGTAGGGGTTTGGATTCAATTACCTGTTGAGCGGTTGTAACTGCATACCCTGCTTTGTGTTGCCCTTGTCTTACAAAGCTGCTTCCATCAGTATACCAAGATTCATCAGCGTCTTCTAAAGGTTCTTCCTTAAGATGAGGTCGACTGGAATACACGGTCTCCATTGTTTCTATACAGTCATGCATTATTAGTTCAACCCGGAGTTCCACTAAGGAAAGAGGCTGGATTCACAATGTTAGTGACCACAATTTCCACATCATCTTGTTCTACTAGTATTGCTTGGTATTTTAAAAATCTCTGCGGTGAGAGCCAATGACCTCCCTTTTGTTCCAAAACTGTTGAGACTGTATGGGAAACTAGCACTGTCATTTTCTGTCCCATTGTAAATTTCCGGGCCTCTTGTATGTTAATGACAACTGCGGCTACAGCCCGAAGACACCCGGGCCATCCTTTACTCACTTCATCCAGTTGCTTGGAGAAGCAGGCTACTGCCCGCTTGTAGGGACCTAACTTCTGTGCCAATACCCCCAGAGCCATTCCTTGTCTTTCATGTGAAAATAGCCAAAAGGGTTTTGACAGATCTGGCAATCCCAGGGCCGGGGCACGCATCAATTCAAGTTTAAGTCTTTTGAATGCTGTTCGTGCTTCCCCGGTCCAGACCAATTTTGACTGGCTATCCTTTAGCAAGTCATACAGGGGTTTTACCATCAGCCCATAATTATAAATCCAAAGGCGACACCAACCTGTCATTCCCAGGAAAGTCGCAGTTCCTTTACCGTCCGTGGTTCCGGAGTTTGGCAAATGGCTTCCTTACGTTCAGTTCTCAGCTCTCGCTGTCCTCCCAAGATCTCGAATCCCAAGTAGGTCACGCACTGCTGTATCAGCTGAGCCTTCTGTTGGGAGACTCGATATCCGTTTAAACCCAAAAAGTTGAGGAGACTGACAGTCCATTGAATGCAGCCCTCCTTAGTCTCAGTAGCTATTAATAGGTCGTCTACATATTGCAATAGGGTCCATTTGGTGTTTGGAGGATCCCAAGCTTCAAGTTCTTTTGCCAACTGGTTTCCGAAAATAGTGGGGCTATTTTTGAAACCTTGGGGTAATACTGTCCATGTTAACTGTGTTTTCCTACCAGAGTCGGGGTTTTAAACTTTGACTCTCAGTGGCCAGGGTTAAGCAAAAAAAAAGGCATCCTTCAAATCCAGTACGGTAAACCAAACCTGACTGTACTCACACTCAACTAATAATCCATATTGTAAAAATTTATCAACTGTCTCCTTAATTCCTCTTCTGTCTTCTATTCTCAGAGGATATTGTTTAATCTTAACAGGTTTCTCTCCTGGCTTTAATTTAATAATTATTGGAGGGTCACTTTGTATTAGTGCCAAGCTCAACACATTTATTAGTTGTTCTTCTCCTATCTTTAATTCCATTTTCCCTTTTTCAAAGATAATTTCTGCTTCTAATTGTTTTAACAAACCTTTACCTAATAGAGATTTTGGAGATCCAGGTAAATATAAAAACCTATGTATCCCTATTTATTTCCCCAGTTTATAGTTCAAGCATTGCTAAAAAAACAAACGCCTTTTCCTGTTAGCCAGTTGCTCCTATTACATTTACGGACTAATTAACACAGAGAAAGAAGCTCCTTTAACCAACAAAAATTCAAGCCTCTCTCTTCATTCCCTAGCTTTATTTCAACCAGTGGACCTGCTAGGGTAGGTGCCCCAGGTCCCCGTTATTCCTGATTGTTGTAAGTTTATCCTGCAGCCTAAGACAATTTCTTTCTGATATCAGGGGGCCAATTGCCCTAGAAAGAGGCTAGCCAATTGCCTCTGTTTTCTGAAGCCACGTCCAATTTTTTTTTTTTTT
>NW_023308921.1:0-5131 GCF_011077185.1 Oxyura jamaicensis
TAATTTCTAATCCCATGTTTCAGTCCCCCCTTTTCTGGAAAATCTTAGTAAATTCTTTCACTTACTTTAAAAACTTTTCTTCCCAATCTCTGATATGTATCCCTCAATGCCTTGCCATGTACTTTCGTCAAGGAAGCTAATATCGCCATTCATTGTAACAATTTCCAATTTCAAACAAGCATTAAAAAAGACAACATTAAACTGTGATAAATGATTAAGTCCCAAATAGGATTTTTGTGATTTATTAAGCGAATAGAGGCAAGCAAACAGCGCTGGGTGCACCGGGAGTCTCTGCTCTACCAGGACGCACACCTGTTACATCAGGTGTCTGATTTTTATGCTCCTAGACTAATACATATTCATCACTATTCCTAGAAAAGGCAGGGTTATTATAATTAGTTCCCAGAATCCAGACCCCCTCTGGGTGCATGCGTATCAGTCTCAGGTGGTCTTCCTGGGGGTCTCTTGTGCTGAGACTCATAGCCTCCCAAGCTTTGTCTTTCAGTCGTCCTTCAACTCCCCCTTTCTCCTTATTTGGTGGATCTCTTTGCTGGTTATCAGAGGCTTGCGCAGCGTCCCATGCAAAAGTCTGCAGTTTCCTAAAAAAACTCCTTGGTCCTCATCTCCCAGACTAGAGTCTCAGTGTTCGCCCTTCAAACCCTCTATTTACACAAATTGCTGGATCGTTCCTTTGCATGATACAAGAACTATGTACACTAATCACTCTGTTTTTCTTAAATAGGAGCTTATATTTCATCAGGCGGCCCTAGCATTGTTCCATACTGACACGAATCAAATAAACACATTTCACAATCCCCCATTTCTTTTTTCCATGGTATTGATTCGTGTTTTTTTTGTTGTTGTTTGTTTTTTTAATTATTATTATTCAATCGAGTCAATACTTGCCAAATTGGTACCAATTTTGGATCCTCTTTTGTTTTTATTGTCATCAGGGAATGGGTTTTCCCTTACCCTGGTTCTGGGTCAACAGGTACCACAGATATTTGCATTCCTTGTATAACCAAGTATATTAGTCTGGTAAAACAGGGTATTAAACATGGAATTATTGAATTATTAAACAACGCTCCACATATTCCCAATACAACTATCCTGATTCTAGTAAGCCAACCACCACCCATAAAGTCCCTCCATAATTCTCTTAAATTGATTTCATTCCAAGTTTGAACTGGGACATGTGCATTTTTCTTCATTTCTTTTTACAAGTTCATTCACAGCTTTTCCTTCATCATCAATATCTAAACCGCAGTTACTTAAGGTTAAATTTTCCACAGACTCCTCCTTCTTGTGCTAGCAAATAATCTAAAGCTAAGCAATTTTGATACAAAGCAGTTCTCATCTTGGTATTTTGTTTGTCAATTAATCCGAGTGCATCTCCAGTTTTATTCACAACTATTTCTACTACAGCTTGCAACCTAATTATTCTATTAAGCATATCTATTGGGGTCCTATAGCCCCAGTACTCCAACAAGCACAACCCCAATTTGAGGGTCCACAGTAATGATAACTCCTCTCCCACAGATAATCTCTTATCCAATCAGTGTAACACGTAGAAGCCACTGTTCCACCCTTTCTAGGACAAATGTACTTGGGCTGGTTACTATATCTCTTCCAGCTCAGGCTTCTGCAATCAGTATATGCGTCTTCATCTATAATATCACAGGCATCAAAGGTTATTGACACTGAGGTATTCAGGGTGGTTACAATTTCACTTGTTCCAATTAATTTCTCTGCATAGAGCATACTGAGTTAGGTTAAAAATGCAGCTTCCTCTTTTCTGGCCTTTACAGTCATAGACAGTATGATACACCAGTGTCTGGGAGCTCAAGCATCCTTTTCTAGTAGTTGACTGCAGTTGTTGGCCGTAGCTTGGGCCAAGAAACTCACCCCAAGTAGGACTAGAAGAGGTCCGGTAAGGGCCATAGTGCTCGGCGGTCACAGCCCGAAGGGGTTGCAGCCCTTGGCAGACCTTCCCAGTCGCAGCACCAGTTCCCTATCCGGTCTTGCCCTCTTCCCTAATCTTAAAGGGGTGTACACTGCAGATGTACCTTCTCGGTACCTTCAGGGGATAACGCTTAACTGATCCCTGTTATTGATAAATCTCTTCCCTTAATAGGTATCTATTCAAGAGGTTCTTTGTTTACTAATTTTACAGGAGTAATTACAATAAATTTGGAGTAATTGCAATAAAGGAGTAATTACAATAAAATTCCCACAGCAACTTAGCTTATACTCTTTGATGAAGGCTTCTTCAAGTCCATCTGTTAGTTTAGTTTCTCCTGGTTCCGATGTTACTTTCTACTCTTCCACTGGACCTTTTACTCATGACACGTGTCCATCCTTTTTCAGCAGTTCTCACAGTTGTTCCCTTGTTAATAGATAACAGTTGATAAATATCGGCTGTTTTCTTTTTAATAAAACAAGAAAAGGTCCTTCCCAGAGGGGAGATAAGCTTTCTTCTTTCCATGTTTTTATTAGAACCCTCTCTCCTGGTTTTAACTGGTGAATCGCAAATCCTAAAGGTGGTGTCTGAGCCATCATCCCAGTTTCTCTTAGCTCTTTTAATCTTCTACCAATGGTAATTATATATTTCTGGATACTACGATCCTCAGCTCCATTGTTCCCTAAGGGCATCCCTTGAGAATAAGGCATGCCATATAACATTTCACATGGTGATAATCCAGTCTCACTGTGTGGTTTAGTTCTAATGTTTAAAAGTGCCAATGGTAAGCATTTCATCCAGGGCATTTGTCTCAATCGCTAACTTAGCCAATTGTTGTTTTATTGTTTGATTCATTCTTTCTACTTTCCCCGAGCTTTGTGGGTGCCACGGAGTGTGGTATTCCCACTGAAAGCCTAATGATTGACATAATAATTTTATTATTTTAGAAGTAAAGTGTGTGCCCTGATCAGAATCAATGTACTGGATTATCCCATATCTAGGTATTAAGTGTTCTAATAACATTTTTACCACCGTTCCGGAGAACAAGCAACAGCAAGGCATTTCCTGAATCACCCCTCTTTGTTCCCTCCTCCAAACTCTTTACATTCCTGATGTTATCACCAGCCATGGGGCTTGTCGACCCCCATGGCCACACTCCCACATCTCCCCCTTCTTTAACATAAAAAAGCGCGATTAACACAAATTAAGAAAGCACGATTAACACAAGCTAAAACACAGAGAAAAACTACCAGGCATACTAATTCTATCTTTAACAAACTTTGTAACCACATCCCTGGGAGAGGCAGGTACTGAGTGCTGCCCAGCCGGGGGGGGGGCTCTGGCTGCCCATCCAGCTTCTGGAGTCCTTGTTTGTAGGTCCTGCATATGCCAGCCGGACACTCCCAGACTTTTTTTTTTGTTTGAGCTGGAGTCCAAACCGCAGAGGAGGGTGCTGTGATCATGTTAAGGCAGATGATGAAACGGCCAAACAGACTCATGGTGCTGACACCCATCTAGGACCGGCTTCTGTTAAAACACAAGCACAACCTCGGCCCCCAAGTTATTAGAGTGTAGGGCCCTTCCCAGTAATTGGTGCTGTAATTTTTTATTTTTATTTATTTATTTATTTATTCCATGACTTGTGCTCTTTCTTTAACTGAGTTTCTCCCAGATCTGTCTCCTAGATCTGTCTGTCACTTTTTCTCCTGCACGGACAGATGCAAGGACCTTCTGTCCATCGATTTAAAAATTTAAGAACATAGCATACTTTATCTATCTTTTCCTAGGGTTCACACCCCTACTCTCCCTTCTTTGTTTTAGAAGCTGTCCTGGTTTAGTTAGGATAAAATTAATTTTCCTCCCAGTAGCTGGTAGAGTGCTATGTTTTGGATTTAGAATGACTGATGTTGATAACACACTGATGTTTTAATTGCTGCAGAGGAGTGCTTACAATCAGCCAAGGACTTTTCAGCTCCTCACTCTGTCCTGCCAGCGGGCAGGCTGGGGGTGCAGCAGGAGCTGGGTGCAGCAAGAGCTGGGAGGGGACAGACCCAGGACAGCAGACCCAAACTGGCCAAAGGGGTATTCCATACCATCTGGCATCATGCTAAACAATGCATAGGGGTGGCTAGCCGGGTGGGGGGGGGGGGGGCGGACTGGGGGCGGGCTGGGCGTCGGTCAGCGGGTAGCAAGCAACTGCACCATGCATCACCCGCTCCGTACACATCATTATTATTATTTTCTGTCCCAATAAACTGTCTCTATCTCAACCCACAGGCTTCAGTTTTTCTCATTTCTCTCCCCTATCCCATAGAGGGGGGAGGATGAGCGAACGGCTGTGTCGTGTTTAGCTGCCGGCCAGGTTATACCACGACAGAAGCATACAGAAATTGATACAAAGGAACACTTAAATAATACAACTGGACACAAAAATATACATTTTTAGAGAAATTCACATCAGTAATTGTATAAAGCTTTCTTCTGTACTAAGGGGTCCTGAAAATTTAGGACTAAAACATTAGCTTTGTAATGTAATATAAAAGGGTTATCATGATAATCCTCAAAGGCCACTATATAGCACACTGACATATTCAAGGCTCTCCGCTTATATTTCAGTCTGTGTATTCAAGTTTTGAGGTCCTTTTATGATTATGCAAACATCAGAAATATAGTGGTATAATAAATGGTACTTATGAAAGCAGAGTTTTAGAGCCAGTATTAAATTTGCAGGCTCAAAACACCCACTTAATATTTAAACAAGTGTTTGATACTTCTGTTTGTTCAAAAATAGAATGAGTAAATGCACTTACATAAGAATAACTTTTACTTTTCAACAAGCGTGCTCATGTGATTTTTATATTAGTACAAACTTAAAAACAAACAAACAAACAAATCCACCATATGACTTTTTAAAATAAATGATACCAATTCACCTTTCCCCTACTTGAGTACATTTACATTAAGGCTTTGAATCACCTGACCCACAATTTATACAGCATTAAAATGAGTGGGTCCACAAGGATGCTGGTATGTCTCACTGAGACTTAGCATGAATAGAATTAAAGCTCACCACCTTAAGGAAACAGAAAGTCACATGCTCATGCCTTAACTATATTCCTTTTAGTCTCCAAACCAGAACATAAAGTTTAATAGTAACAGTATTTCATGGCA
>NW_023308922.1:0-6499 GCF_011077185.1 Oxyura jamaicensis
CATAAGAAGCGTGAGTAGGCGGGTTTAGGTGATGAATATGTATAGGCGTTAATTGAATATTTGTAGTTCTGCTGTATAAATATGAGATAGTTTGTCACTTTGGGTATGCACATTAGGTGGAAGGATCCCCTGTGCATCCAGCGCTGTCAATAAAGAATACTTCGTCACTAAGAAGAAATTTTGACTTCGTTCTTTAAATCAATCTGGCACCCCAGATGGGACACCCTCTCTGCCCGGCTGCAGGACCCGCTGGGAATAGGACTCCCTAGGGTACCCCCGGGATTTCCCGGAGGGACTCCTTGACTCAACGGGTCAATGCGGAGGCAGACAAGGACCCCATCACTGTAAGTGACGATATTCTTTATTTTGTTTGTTTGTTTGGTAGACCGGTCATTTGGTGCTGCCTATAAGTCGGAAGGTAAGCTTCTGCAGGGTAGTGTTGGTGTATACTTTTGTGGCTAGCACCTTAAGTATACGTTCGATCTGTGTTGGTGGCATTTAATTGCCATTGGGAACCTTGGCAAAAGGTTTGCCTTTAAGGTTCATTTGGTACTGTGTTACTTATTCTGGTTTTCTGACCTATTGAATGCAGAATTTGACTTTGATTGTTGTTATTGCGATTTTAGCTGGGAACCTTGGCAAAATATTTGCCTTTAAGGTTCATTTGGTACTGTGTTACTTGTTATAGATTAGACCACACAATTTTCTGGTCTATTGAAATTATTTTATTAATCAAGTAAGCAAGCAGAAGCAAAACAGCACTGGGCGGCTGGGGAGTCTCCGCTCCGCAGCAGCACGCAACTTCCCTTTCCAGGGTTGCTGTTTTATAGCAGTCGAATTCCGGCTTATCAGGACTTGTTGAACTGGCTGAGGCTGCGCAGTCTATTGTTGAGAGGGGGGTCGTTGTTCCTCACGCGTTGTGCTCGTGTTCAGGTGGAGAGAGTGAAGCGGCAAAAAGGATGTCTTGTGGTAAGGAACTTCACAGAGTCTGGTTTCACTCAAGGATGTTTACCCAACACCCCCTCCTGCTATCTGTTTGCTTAATCCTCCCCCTTATCAAGGCCATTAAATTGTGCACCCTTATCTCCTCAGCAGATCCTCCAAATTCCTCAAAGACAATGAACAAACCCCCACTAATTTATTACAATCCCTCCTTTTTCTTTTTCTAACATATTTTGTTCATTGAATTTTTGCAATATTTGCTTGCTGAGCATCAAAGTTTCTGTGTCGTCCTCCTCCTGGTCAAGAGATTCATACTTAGCATGCATAAGCATAAGATGAGCAGCTTCTAGTCGACTTTTTACAATTGCAATTACCCTATTGAAAATACATGGCCCAAAAGTCAATGCTATTATTATTAGTAATAAAGGTCCCGCTATAGTTGACAATAGTGTGGTAAGCCAAGGTGAATAATTAAACCAGGATTCATACCAATTCTGACGAGCCTCATTTTCCCTTTTGCGTTTTTCTCCTCTAATAACTCTTTATTAGGCCCGATTACCTTGGAAGTTTCGGGTTTTTCCTTCTTTATTACTATTAGCCCTCCTCTATCAGTCCCAGATTCATAATGTCTTACACCCCATGTTTTTCCAAGGAACCATCCCTGATCCGTAGGGTTAGTTACATTTATCCATAGAAATGTGCAATCTCCATAATACCCATATCTATACCCATAACCTTTACAATCATTCCAGGGACAGCCCCAATGATTGCAGCCGTTCGGTCCATATTTTACTTTTATAAACTGGTCTGACCCAGCTCCCAGACTCCAATCCGAAGCAATTGTTTCACAGCCCCAATAAGCACAATAATAGTGGTTGGGATAATTGCAATATCCTCTCCCTGGGTTGGAGGCAGGGCATAAATAGAATCCCGACTGATTCTGGCACTGTCAGAGTACATAATGAAGTGTTGAAACTGGGAGCACCGGCCGTGGTTACTTGTTGTATGACTTTTTGACTTTCCCATTGGATCAGGCTCCACTTAAAAGGTTGGTGCGGATGGTGTTGAGTCGCTATGCAGGATGAAATTACTGCGAGAACCCCCAAATACCAATAGGAATGGCTGAGGCCCATTTTTCCCCACTATTCACTCTGCCTCGCTCGTCAGTTGGGTTGCAGCCAACTACGAGGGTTTTAGTTCTTCTCGGCAGCAGTAGTGTTCTTCAGGGGAGAGCCTTTACCTTAACCAACGGTACCTATCGGGTTCGTCGCAATGTGAGCTTAAGGTCTTTGTTCCCTGGATCTCCCACTTCTCGTCACAGATGGGTCCTTTAACACGGCTGGCATGTGTCCATCCTTTCTCTGCAGTCCGGACGGCTGTTTCTGTAGTAAGCAAAACAACATAGGGGCCTTCCCATTGTGGTGTTAATGTAACTTGTTTCCAAGTTTTTATCAGGACCTTATCTCCGGGCTGTATCTTGTGAATTGCCATATCCAAAGGGGGACGTTGCGCAATTAAACCCTTTTTCTGTAATTCCCTGCGTCTATTCATCAATTGTGTGAGGTAAGGTTTTAATTGATCATCTTGTAGGTGGGGATGATCAAGGGGTATCTCGAGATCATAAGGCATACCATACAGCATTTCAAAAGGGGAGATTCCCAGATCAGTCCTGGGCTTTACGCGTATACTTAACAAAGCTAACGGCAAGCACTTTATCCAAGAGGTTTTTGTTTCTAACATTAATTTTGTAAGTTGCTTTTTAATTTTCCCGTTCATCCGTTCTACTTTCCCCGAGCTCTGAGGATGCCAAGGAGTATGATATTCCCATTTGATTCCTAAAGCTTTCATTGTGTCACGGGATACTTTTGACACAAAGTGTGGTCCCCTATCAGAATCTATTGCTTCTACAATCCCATATCAGGGAATTATATTTTCTAACAAGATTTTCACTACGGTTTGTGCTGTAGCCCTTGTCGTGGGAAATGCTTCAACAAAATTTGTAAGATGGTCTATGATTACCAGCAAATATTTGTATCTTCCTGTTTTTGGAAGTTCGGTAAAGTCCAATTGAATTCTTGCAAAGGGTCGGTGGGCTAATTCTTGTCCTCCCGGAACCCTTTTTCTCATATTTTTAGCATTTACCCGCCGACAAGTCATACACCCATTAACAATTCCCTTTGCTATGTTATATATCCCTATACACATATAATTAGTGGCGAATTGATCTACTAACGCCTGAGCGCCCCAATGCATTTGTTCATGAAATCTCTGTAGCACCCTCATAGCTACTGATTTTGGTAACACTTCTCATCCATCAGGTAGTACCCATTTTCCTTTTTCATTTTCTCGAATCCCCATTTGTGTCATCTTTTCCTTTTCTACAGTAGTGAAACAAAACAAGGGGAGGGGGACATGCCCACCAGACCATAAAGAATTAGCTGGGCCATGCTTGTAACAGTTCCTATAAGGCGGACTCTCCTCCTCCAAACAATTACATTCAATCCCTTCTATTCCCCAGTCTTTCCAGCAATCATAGCATGGAAATTTCTTTAAATCCTTCCCCTTGCCACAACTCGGGCAGTCTGCTCTCTTAGTCACTTCATATATGCACATGAGGGCTGCTCTTTTTGCTTCCTGATCAGCTAAGTTATTGCCTCTGATCTGGGGATTCAGCCCTCGCTGGTGTCCTTTTACATGCACCACCGCAATCTCCTTAGGCTCCCTGATGGCTTGTAAAACTTGGAGAATCAACTCCTGATGAATTAGTCCTTTTCCTTGTGAATTTATAAGTCCTCTCTCTTCCCATATTTTCCCAAAGGTGTGTATTACTCCATAAGCATATTTAGAATCTGTATATATTGTTCCACTTTTGTTCTTTAATAATTTCAAAGCTCTTATCATGGCATATAGCTCGCAAGCCTGTGCTGACCAGCTCGGGCTCAGAGGGCCTGATTCTATTACCTCAAATGTTTTTCCGTTAACCAATGCGTACCCTGATTTTCTTTTACCCTCGACTACCCTTGAGGATCCGTCCACAAATATCATTTCCCCTAAAGGCAATTCTACATCTTCTAGATCAGGCCTCAATCTCACTTGTTCTTCTATGTTTCTAAGACAATTATGTTCGGGCTGCTCATTTGGTTCACCATAAAGAAACTGAGCAGGGTTTTGTGCTGCAGTCATTTCTAATGTTAATCTGGGTGAGGATATTAGGATCCCTTCATATTTTAGTAACCTTGCATCCGTTATCCATTTTTCAGCTTTTTGTTGCAGCACCCCACGTATATTGTGAGGGGATATAACCTTTATTTCTCCCCCTAATGTAATCTTTTGTGCTTCTTCCACTAGTAGGGCAGCTGCCACCACTACTTGCAAGCAGCTGGGCCAACCTCTACTAACGGGGTCTAATAGCTTAGATAAATAGGCTACTGTTTTTTTACTGTCTGCCCATTCTTGAGCTAGTACACCATAGGCAGTCCCCTCTGTGCTGTTTACGAACAAGAAAAATGTTTTTTTTTAATTCCAGGCAGTTTAAAACTGGTGGATGCATCAGTTCTTCTTTTAATTTCTCTAATTGCTCCTCGTCTTCTTCTGTCCATTTAAGTAATCCATCCCTATTCAATTTGTTATATAGAAATTTAACCTTTCCACTGTAATCTTCTATCCATTGTCTACAATATCCAGTTAACCCTAACAGTTGCCGCACTTGCCTCTTGGTAGTTGGGGCCTTTATTCCTAGGATCCCTTTAACCCTTTCAGGATCCAGCCTCTTAGTTCCTTTATTTAGCAAATGACCCAAATATTTTACCTCTTTTTCTACAAACTGTAGTTTTGACCTGGACACCTTTAATCCCTGCGACCCCAAAAAATTCAATAGGCTAATGCTAGCTTGTCTTACAGTGTCTTCATCTTTTCCAGCTATTAGTAAATCATCTACGTATTGGATCAGGGTTGTGCCCGGTACTCTGTTGTACTCTTGCAAAATTTGCTCCAGTGCTTGCCCAAACAAGCTTGGGGATTCTGTAAACCCCTGGGGCAGGACCGTCCACCTTAACTGCTGTTTTCTATAGGTGTCTGGGTCCTCCCATTCGAAGGCAAAATAATCCCTAGATTTTTCGTCCAGGGGGCATGCCCAGAATGCATCTTTTAGATCAATTACACTATACCACTGATCTTCTGGGTGTAATTTACTGAGCAGTGTATGTGGATTGACCACCACGGGAAACCTGCTAACAGTTCTCTTATTAATTTCCCGTAAATCATGTACCAATCTGTACTCTCCATCCTTCTTCTTTACTGGTAAGATAGGAGTGTTGAAGGGAGACATACAAGGTTCTAATAGCCCTTGCTGTAGTAGCCATTGAATTTCGGGTTTTAGCCCTCTCCTACCTTCTTCTGAGAGGGGATATTGTTTTATCCTTACTGGTATTTCTGGTTTGTTTATGGTCACTTCGAAAGGCCTTATTTTCAATTTTCCTACACTTTCTGACGTGTACCAGACTCTAGGATCGATGTTTGCTTCATCTTCTACTCGGAGTGGGCACAATTTAATTTCTAATTTCTTTCCTATCACTTCTAACCCTATTCCTAATTCTATTATTAAATCTCTACCTAACAAATTATACTCAGCCTCCGGTACTAGGAGCAGAGTCCCCTTACTCACTTTAGAATCTGATTCTATTATTACTTCTTTTATAACAGGGACCCCAAAGGGCTCCCCCTTTGCTCCGATTACCTGGACTTTTTCGGTGGAAGCCTTGCATCCAGTGGGCAAGGTTTGGACTGTTGATCTTTCAGCCCCTGTATCCATGAGGAATTCTACCTCCTCGTGCTGGGGACCCACTTTTAATTTTATCAAGGGCTCGGTCTTGTTTCGGATCCCCAGCAAATAGAGCCTCTGACACCCCTATTCGCTCTTAAACATCCTCTCATCCTCTTTTCTTTGCCTGCATTCTTTCTTTATGTGACCTTTCTTGTTGCAATAAAAACAGGTCACGTTTTTCCGTTCTTGGCTGCCTCTTTCCTCCTTCCTAGGTCTCCCATGCATCGGGTCGAACCTTCGATTCGGTCCAGCCCCCCTTTGTCCTTCTCGCACTGCTGCCACCATCATATGTACTTGCTTTTTCTCCTTCTCTTCTTCCCTTCTAACATACACCTTCTGTGCTTCCCTTAATAATTCGTCCAGACCTCCATCTTGCCAATCCTCTATTTTTTTTCCAATTTCTTCTTAATATCTACCCATGATTTTGCCACAAACTGGGCTTTAAGTAATGCCTCCCCTACTGGGGTTCCAGGGTCTAAACCACTATATAGTTGCAAATTCTTTCGTAATCTTTCTAACCATTCAGTTGGGGTTTCATCCTTTTTCTGTTGTTCGTTAAAAGCTTTGTTTATGTTCTGTCCTCTGGGGACAGATTCTCGTATCCCCTGAATTATGATTGTTCTTAAATCTTGCATATGTCCCCGGTGTATGGGGTCTTGATTGTTCCAATTAGGCTGCTGCATTGGCCACTTTATGTCTGCAGCCGGCCCCTGCTGGTGTTGCTGATCCCAAATT
>NW_023308923.1:0-4508 GCF_011077185.1 Oxyura jamaicensis
TGAAGGGCAGCTGGCACAGAGTCATCTCCATAGTGTTTGGCAGAGGCGGAGGGGGAGGCTTGAGTTGCTTGCGAGCAACTGTTCGCATAGTGCTTGAATAGTGCTAGAGGAGGGGTAAGCTCGCAGATGTGGAGTGCTCTTTTTTGTTGTTTGTTTTTTCTCCTGACTTAGATAAACCTTAGGAGGAACCGGTCCAAGGAAAGAGCGCCTTCTGGAACTGTCAAGCCTTCATTTGGCAGCTCGGTGACTGGCTTGGTCTACTTGTGAGGTGCTGAGGGAAGTTGTCTGCTGTTCCAAAACGATGAAAATAAAAAATGGGGTCCCTTGTGTTGTTGAGGGATGGGTGCTAATGCTAGCAGCTGAATGGTTATCTTCTGACTATGTTTTGGTGTGTTGAAGCTGAAAGGCAGCCTGCAACCTAGGACGTCATCACAGCCAGAGCAGTCTCTGGTAAGGTGAGTGATAAAGCAGTTACTTTTGAGTTGCAGTTCTCAGCGTCATTCTAAGTGTCCCCTCTTTCTCTTCTTGAGGTGTTGTAGCTGGCTTAAGAGGGCAGATGGAAGCATCTGCCTCGGGCAGGTGAGCGGGCAGAGGTAAGGCAGCAGATGAGAGTAACTGTCGTAGCTGTGCTGTGGCTTTGCATTCTGCCTTGCCCTATGCTTTTCTTTTTCTTTCACAGGTGTCTTGCACAGACTCAAAGGAGCAAACTGCATTCTGAAGAGCTGCGTAAGAAGGGGGCTGGTCATGAGCTTGGTTGGAGTGAAATGGCTAAGGAGTATGAGGTGACTATGAAAGGTCTTTGCCTTGCTTTGCAGGTGCCATGGCTAGCAGTCCACAGAAGTGGCTGATGATTTGAGATAAGACCGGAGAGCGGCAAGGAGCGGCACGTGCAGTTATGCCTTCCAAGCACTGCGGTTGCTCTGTTCTGATTATCAGGTGCCACAGGCAAGATGGGTTGTAACATCAGTCTTTAGAATTGGAGCAAAGCAGGTCACTTGAATGCTGTGTTGTTCCTGAGAAAGGTGTAGAGAAAAAAGGTGGGCTGGTGTGGCAGTTCCTGATGGCAGTCTTCCTCCGTAGGTGAAGAGGTGCCTGAAGCCGTGTCTCGTGTGGGCTGAGGACGCCTCACTGAGGATGAAGCCTGCTTTCCAGCAGGTCCCAAAGCTGTGTTGGGGCTGAAATGCTGTGTCTGTATTTGGGTTGGGGTTGTGCCTTGGTGAGTGTGGGGATGGGTTTTAAGTCGGTGCAGCAGATACGTATATAAATGAAATTCACATAAGTGATATATGATGAAGTATTGTGAATCCTTGAACTTCTAGCCTACATTAGCTAATATGTATGGAGTTGCATGAAACATTGAGAAGCAGCTTCTAATAAGCAGGTTTTTGTTGTCATTAACTCAGCCCATGCCTTTGCCATACGTAAAGATCAAGACAAACTACCTTTTTACACAGGAACTGCTGTGGGTGCACAGAAAGTCCTAGAGGACATTTAAGGCTGTATTTTGGTTCCCAAAGTGTTTTTACCTGGTCCAACTGATTTATATTGGCCGAGCCTCTTCATAGGGTCCCTGTGTGGTTGCAGAGCCTAGCCACGGTGTTTCCACTGCGCTCTATGCTCCATCCTCTTCTTTAGAGTCAGCACACCAGCTTCCCCTTGTGCAATATCATCTAAGGCTGGAGTCCTAGGGAATGCTTAGGTAGCACAGCTATCCTCCACCCTAAAAGCTTCTTCATTGCTGTACGTTTTCTTTAAAAGGTGAATATTAGTTTAATTTGCCTAGTTACTTCAGGCAGTTACTCCACAACTACCAAAAGCGATAGTGAGAAGCCTGCTTCCAGCATCCGTTCCCCACCTCGGGATGGACAGATGGACGCCACTCGATGCCTTGCCCGCCAGGGGAAGGGGAGAACTACTGGGCAGGGAACCCCACCGCAGCCCCCCTCCTGGGAGTCCTGTAGAGCAGTTTAATAAAGTTTGCTTTCTGACCTGCGCCCGTTTCGGTGGTTGCGGTGCCGGGAAGTGGCTGTCATGATGTGTGCGGGTGCAGGTTCTGTAGCAGGGTGGGTGTGGAGGGGGCAGGGGCTGGGGGCAGGTTGTTCCCGTGTCAGTTGGCTGCTGGATGTGGATGGCCCATCGGAGGGTGGGGGCAGCCCTGCCGGGTGGTGGGGTGGCTGCCTATCGTGGTACAGGGGGTTTAGCCCTGTGCTGTCTTTGCTCCTTGGGCTGGGGGGGGGGGAGGGAGGGGCTGCTCTGTGTGGCCAGGTCTGCTTGTGGAGACACAAGTGGTTGGGGGGGGGGGCTGGGAGTTCCTGGCAGGACCCCCAGGTCAGGGGAGGGATTCAGGGAGGCTGGGTCCCGTGGGATTTGCAGCCAGGGCAGGAAAAGCCCAGGCAGGGATTTCAGGTGCTGGCAGGCACAGTTCTGTGGGCACTGGGCTGCAGGTCGGGAAGCCCGGGGCTGGCTCTGCAGCGTCTGCAGTGTCAAGCTGCCATGAGAACCTGGTCCCGCAGCAAGCTGAGAGTTGTGGTCTTTGGGCTCTGAGCTTTCCGTTGGCCACGTTGGGTTAGTTATTATCATCTCCCTGGCTTATTTGTCCTGGTAAAAAATGTAGTGTTTCTGCTTGCCTCTGCTCAGCTTCCCAGCCAAAAAAAGCACGTTGCTCAAGGCAGTTACTTCCTCCCCAAGACGGCATGGGGTGCAAATTTCTGCTCTTCCCATTTGTGCTTTTTCTGGGAAAACGGTTTGGGAAGCCATGCCTGCGATTCTAGGGACGGCACCCGCTTATGAAAAGTGGCTACTGCAGGCTGAATGGTGCTGCGCATATGCGTTTTTCTTTTTTCTTTCTTTTTATTTCCTACAAGTGACATTATTACATTGATTTGTTATTTTGTTATGTAATCTGTTACGCTCCTAGATTTTTCTTCCTATGTAAAAGAAAGGTTTGAGCTAATTCCAGTTGAAAAAGTTTCAGTTAATTGCTTGCTCATATTGTCCTTTGAATATTCAAAGCTGAAGCAAAAGCCTGGGGATTGTTGCTTCTCGAAACAGCCCAGTTCTCTTGTCTGCACTCTGTATGCTGTTGAGCCAAGCAGGGAAAAAACAAAACCAAACCAAAACAAAAG
Organism: Oxyura jamaicensis; assembly: GCF_011077185.1. Lineage (NCBI taxonomy): Eukaryota > Metazoa > Chordata > Aves > Anseriformes > Anatidae > Oxyura > Oxyura jamaicensis. Next base: position 3,126 of record NW_023308923.1, read on the forward strand.
AAATGAGGGGGAAAAAAAAAAAAAAAAAAAAAAAAAAAGGCAGCCTAGCTGCTGTTTGTCCTGTTTTCTTTCTATTTTCTTGTGCTTTGCCCGTCCCCTTTCCCAGGTGATTGGGTTTGGGTGCTGAGCGGCACCAAATGGTATATGAACTCCAGGCATGCCTTCAGAGAGCTCATTCTGCCTGGGCAGCTCTTTGGGGTAAGTGCTTTGTTTTTCCTTCAGTAAGTAGCAGGGTTATTTAGGTGGGTTAGAGTCTATGGTGTGTTTCCAAGTAGACACTGTAACGCGCTTCTTTTGGAGGTAACAACTAGTGGGATCCGTTAGAGTAAAGCAATCCATATAGTAGTAGGTGCCTTTATTGCATGCAGCTCAGCATGCAGGTGAGTAATTGTTATAGCATATTTATGGATAGGGTGACAATGTTACTCTGTGTATTTGCTTTGTGGCATACAGGGCTGCAAGGTACTGAGGGGGGAAGCAGTTCTTAGGGCTAGGGTTGTAATCCTAAAACCTAAACCCCTAACCCTAAAAACCCTTGCAACCCTAACCCTAAAAGCCTTACAACCCTAAAAAGCCTAAAGCCCCAACCCTAAAAACCTAAAAAATCCTTAGAAACCTAAAAAGCCTAAAGCCCCAACCCTAAAAACATTTAAAAACCTAACCCTAAAAACCCAACCCTAAAAACTCTGAAAATCCTAAAAATCTTAAAACCCTAAAAAGCCCCGATCCTAAAAACCTAAAAAAAAACAACCCTAAAAACTCCAAAACACTAACCCTAAAAAACCCTCACATCCCTAATCTGCAAGACCTCACAGACCTAAAAACCCCAAAACCCTAAACCTAAAAAGCCTTACAACCCTAACCCTAAAAGCCCTAAAGGCCCAACCCTAAAAACCTTAAAAAGCCTTACAACCCTAAAAAACCTAAAACCCCAACCCTAAGAACGTTAAAAAAACCTACCCCTACAAAAAATAAAAGCCCTAACCCTAAAAACCCATACAACCGTAACACTAAAAAAACAAAAAGCCCAAACTCTAAAACCCTAAAAAGCCCCAACCCTAAAAACCCAAAAAAACCCTAACAGTAAAAAACCAAAGCCCTAACACTAAAACCCCTAAAGCCTTAACCGTAAAAAGCCCTCACCGCTCTAACCATAAAGGCCTTCAGAGTCCTATAAACGCTTACAACCCTAACCCTAAAAACCCGAAAGCCGCAACCCTAAAAACATTAAAATCCTAACCCTAAGATACTAAAGCCCCAACACTACAAACCCTAAAGCCCTAACCCTAAAACCCCTAAAACCCTAAACCTAAAAAGCCTTGCAACCCTAACCCTAAAAGCCCTAAAGCCCCAACTGTAAAACCTTAAAAAGCCTTACAACCC
>NW_023308924.1:0-2312 GCF_011077185.1 Oxyura jamaicensis
GTTCAAGACTTCAAGGCTTGTACAGCTAATTGGAGAGCTTTCATGGTGTAGTTAAGGAGGAAGGTTTCAAAAAGCACCTCACAAAAATCTTTTCTCATCTTAAAGGATGCGCTGATTTGACTTTTGGTTTGGAGCCTTATTCCCTAATTGATCTTGATCTCCCTTGGAGAGCTTTCTAGGGAGGAAAAGCAGACTCTTGAGGTCTGACGCTGCATAGACAACCTTGCTCCTCACCACCCCAGCCCTGACATTTCTCTCCTTGGCCACCTGGCGCTTGCTTCTCATTTCCTTACACCAGCCTTCACTCAAGTCTGCACAGCTGGATGTTACAGCCCCTTTGCATCAGCTCCTCCCTGCTTTCCTTAGAGCCCTGGCTGCAAACAGGTGCAGAAGGGGCTTTCCTATTGCCAACCAAGGAACATGCAGCATTTATTTATTTATTTATTATTATTTTTTTCATAAAAAAGCAAACTCCTCATCTTTTATGCCTCCTGTGAGGTTTACCTTCCCACAAGAATGACTGTACAAGAAGGATTTTCTACTGATAGACAGGAAATTAAAAAGAATAGCGTAAGCCTTAATCCATAACCTATGAATTCAATGGTCATGATGAGGTTCTTGAGAAGGACCAAAATAGACAGACTGCTGAGAGATGGGCAAGCTGGGCTGCTTCTACCTGAAACTGGAAGCAGCCACTGGGGCGGTGAGGGCGGTCTGAATGATCAAGGAGTAAGGGGAGGGTCAACCAGGAGAACCATGGGAAGTGCCTAGGTCCAGACAGGCAGCTGGAAAGGGGACATTCCACAGGGACTCTTTAATCAAGACCTGTGGATGTGCCTGGAAGATAGGGGGGGCACACCATGATAGACAAAGCGATGACAAAGCAAGGACAGGTGAACACCAGTATTTCTTCTCCTGCCATGAAAATACATCCTGAAAATTCACATTTCTTCATGGTAGTAACTGCACGGTGTGACATTTATGGAAGGGATTGAATCCTTTGAAGTGATGAGCAGTTGCTCTATTCGTTAAGTGCTAATGAAATTCCTGGGTATTGAGGCAGAGCTTTGCTATCTGACCATAAGCAGTCAGGCGAAGCCACCAGAGACCCCGTTGTGTTTGAGGCACTTCCATGGTCTGGCATCTCTCAAAAGGTATCTGTAGGAGACCATAACCCTTTGGGGAATTCAGGTGGAGACAGATGGAGTTCCCAGGGCACTTCCACTGCCAGCAGTGTCTTTATCCTTGCAACTACAGCTCAGCACACAAACCCCATTCAAGGACACACAGTTTCTTCAGTGAATTCCTGAGACTTACCCAAAGTGGAAATGGCCCTTGGGAACCCAAGACACTCTCCTTTGTTCCTAGTAGACAGCTGAACATCCATTTACCGTCCTGGGTCATCTGCAGCAAATTCAGGCTGCAAGACTGAAGAACGGGAAACTTCAAAGAGCTAGGACACAACCCATCAACTTGCCCCACTTGGGGAATCCATCCCCTTCTAACTGTGGGTATGAAGGTGAGAAATATGAGATGACCCATCAGATCAATGCACAGAGGAAGGGAAAGTTATTTGAATTGTGCTCTCATGGCAGGAGGCAAAAAGCTTTGCGTTGGGCCTCCGACTAATCAAGGAGACCTAATCCAGTTCCTCCCTGAGATAAAGCAAAGACTCGAGGCAGAGTGAAGGACATTGAGATGTGACCTGAAATGAAGAAGGATCTAGACCATTGGTGAAGGAACATTTAGCGCCATCCAAAAAGCAAAGAAGCAGTACAACACCTAAGGGTAAGGTGTCCCAGCCACGGCTCTGTCATCCCATGGGGCAGGGGAGAGGGCACTGAAAGCCAAGGGACACATTTGGGTGTGGAAGTTGGGGCCCAGCAGAGACAAGGAGTCAGGAGAGGCAAGGCGAGGCGAGGCGAGGCGAGGAGAGGAAAGAAGAGGAGAGGAGAGGCTGCATCTCCACCCCTCTCCCCAAAGGCATGTGATGGGCAGTGTGAGGCCATGAGAAGAACAGTGGTAGGCACAGTGGTAGTGGAACAGCTCCTCTGAGCTAGCTACGATTGTTCTCCAAGATGCCGAATATCCTTGGGATGTTCAGACCAGCATGGTGTTATTGACATGCCTCCTGAACGCACTTCAGGTCTTGTTTAAGGTTAAACAACTGCTTAGGAATGTCATCCAGAGATGTGTCCTGAGGAGGGATAGCTGTGAGTGGCTGGGAGTGTGGGAGGATAGGGGCAGGTTTCTAGAGCAGTGGGCACCTCCAGGGCTTTGGAAAGTCACCCCTGAACAACTGCAAAATGCTC
>NW_023308925.1:0-3460 GCF_011077185.1 Oxyura jamaicensis
GCTTGCCTCTATTCGCTTAATAAATCACAAAAATCCTATTTGGGACTTATTTATCACAGTATCTGGTCATCAGATTCAGAGACCTCCTCCCTCCCTTGAGGGTGCTGGGTGGCACTGAATAGTGTTTGATAGGCGTAAGCCAGGACCCAGCACAATGAAACCCGTTATTCAGAATTAGAAATAGTTATTAATGATTGTGAATTGTGCTGCAATCAAACAAGCCAAACAGTCCAAGCCTCTTTGGTACGGAGGACGATGGCTGAAATATAAATATGGAGAGGCCTGGCAGATTGATTACATCACACTCCCTCAAACCCGCAACGGCAAACGCCACGTACTTACAATGGTGGAAGCCTCTGGGAAAGTTGAGCGATACAATGGACTGTTAAAGACTACACTGAAAGTAATGGGTGCTGGGACATTCAGAAACTGGGATACACATTTGGCAAAGGCCACCTGGTTTGTCAACACTAGGGGATCTGCCAGCCGAGATGGACCTGTGTGGGAAAGGAATTTGCAGGTGGCTTTGTGCTGTTTCCCACATCCCTGAATTAGAGATAATGAGGAAACAAGCTAGAGACAGGTGCACGGAGAAGCTAGACCAATGATAAGTTGTTGTCGGTGCGTGCTGTGGTTAGTTGCCTATATATACTCTGTTAGAACTTGCAATAAAGGAGGATGATTATACTCGCATCGAGGTTGCATCGTTACTTGGGACCGTCTCCCTTTCCGACATCTGGTAGCAGAGGATGGTTACTCGCCAGATAGTCCAGCTCGACTGAGTTCTCCGAGACTGCGGTAAGCAGCTAGAGGAGGGGATTGGGAAAATTAACGGCTGAGAGGGTGCTGCTTGGCAGACATGGGTCAGGGTCGCTCCCTACCTCTCAGAGGAAGCTCAGCCGTGAAAGTGGGGGCTGTGGCAATTTTGCTCACTGGAATACTCTCTAAGAGAGGTATTGAGACAACGGGAAAAGCAATTGAACTTAATTAAGTTAGGACACTAATTAAACAGCTGGGAGGAGTGGTGCTTGTGTGCATAGTCAGGGCAGACACGGACCTTGCCTCCCAGGGAAAAGCACAGCCATGGAAGTAGAGGCTGTGACGACGTTGCTTGTTGTAGTTCTCTCTAAGAGAGGTATCAAGACAACGGGAAAGCAACTGACTAAGCTGGGACAACGATGGGGACATTTTAGAGAGACTGCTCTGCTGTTCTCTGTTACAGAATGGCAGGAGTTCGGGAATACCATGTGGGAAAGGACTATAACAGGGGATTCAAAAGATGAAAAGGAGGTGAAAACTGTCTGCGAGTTGTGGCGACCGGTATTAGAGACACTAAAGGCTATGGAGGCAGAGAAGGAGGTTGCCTGCACCGCGGCCCAGATGTCAACACTAGGAGCGGCAGCCCTTGCAGAACTGTTGCTGAATTTTAACGCGCATTGCGGGCGAGAACTCTGGGGATGCCCCTCTAAATCATGCGGAAGTCCCGCCGGACCCACCATCGAACGCAGAAAAGACGGAAGTTGGCGGGGCCAGGTCAAAGCAGAGATCTGAGCCGCTTGCGGAAGTAACACCCCAGGACAACCATGTCCTGCACCGCCCACAGGCGAGGGAGGAGAGGCGTGCCGACCTCCGCCCTCGGCTCCGTCGCTGCTGCTGCCCCCCCGCCACCCCCCATCCCCGGGCCGCCCCCTCCTTAGCCCGTACGGTCTCTCTGCTGGCGCTGCCGACGGCAGCTCGGCCAAGGCTTCAAACCTCCTACCCCAGATCTGTCATAACTCCTTATGGTTTCTACTAAAAAAAAAAAAAGAGAGAGAGAGAGAGAGAAAAAGAAAAAAAAAAGGGAAAGAAAGAAAAAAAAGAGGAAAATAAAAAGAAAAAAAAAGAAAGGAAAAAAGGAAAAAAGGAAATAGAAAAAAAAGAAAAAAATGAGAGAAAAAAGGAAAGGAAAAAAATAAAAAAGGAAAAGAAAAATTAAAAAAAAGAAAAAAGAAATAAACAAGAAAAATAAGAGAGAGAAAAAAGGAAAGGAAAAAAAGAAAAAAGGAAAGGAAAAAGGAAAAAAAGAAAGGAAAAAGAAAAAAAGGAAAAAAATAAAAAGGAAAGAAAAAAGAAAATAATAGAAAAAAATGAAAAAAGAAAAAGAAAAAAGAAAAAAATAAGAAAAAATAGAAAAAAATAAAAAAGAAAAAAAAGAAATAAAAAGAAAAAATAAGAGAAAGAAAAAAGGAAAGGAAAAAAGAAAAAAGGAAAGGAAAAAAGAAAAAAGAAAAGGAAAAAAGAAAAAAGGAAAGAAAAAAGAAAAAGGGAAAAATTGAAGAAAATAAAAAAGGGAAAGAAAAAAAAAGAAAAGAAAAAGGGAAATAAAAAAGAAAAAGAAACAAAAAAGAAAAAATAAAAAGAGAAAAAAATTAAAAAGAAAAAAAGAAAAAAAGAATAAAGAAAACAGGAAAGAATAAAAGAAAAAAATGAAAAAAATATTAAAAAATGAAAGAAAAGGAAAGAAAAAGAAAAAAAAGAAAAAAATAAAAACGGAAAAAGGGAAAGAAAAAAAGAGGAAAAAAGAAAAAAGGAAAGAAAGAAAAAAATAGAAAAAAAAGAAAAAGAAAAAAGAGAAAAAATTAACAATAAAAATAAAAGAAAAAAATAAAAAAAGGAAAGAAAGAAAAGAAGATGAAAATAAAAAGAAAGAATAAGGAAAAAAAAGAGAAAGAAAAAAGGGAAGGAAAAAAAAGAAAAAAGGGAAAAAAACGAAAAGAAAAAGAAAAAAGAGAAAGAAAATGGGAAAGGAAAAAAGAAAAAAGGAAAAAATGAAAACAAAATAAAAAAGGAAAAAGAAAATAGAAAAAAAGGGGGAAAAAAAGAAATAAATAAAAAGAAGGAAAAAAATAAAGAAAAAAGGAAAAAAGAAAAAAGGAAAAAAAAAGGAAAGAAAAAGGAAAAAGAAAATAAAATTTAAAAAAGGGAAAAAAGAAAAAAAAAGAAAAAATAGAAAAAAAAGGAAAAAAGAGAAAAGAAAAAAAAAACAGAAAAAAGAGACAAAAAGAAAAAAAAAGAAAAAAAAAGAAAAAAAAAAAAATCCCTGGAAAATTTAAAGAAGGGGGAGACACCCAGGAAATACCACAGAACAGGTTGGGAAAGGCACTTTACATAGTTAATCAACTAGCATTCCCCTTTCCTCACAAAGAGGTACCGCCCATAAAAAAATATTACAGAAGTATGAATTTTGCACTCTCACGGGTGCCACAATCAGAGCAGGCCTTAGTGATGGTAAAAAAATTAAATACAGGTCTTTGGGAGGGACCCCAGCTTCTAATAACTTGGGGTCGAGGGTATGCTTGTGTCTGCACAGGTCACGGACCAAGATGGGTACCAGCAAGGGGGTAAGGCCATGGTTGGCCTCCTCCTCACAATCGCCACTGTCATCGGTTATTGCCAGCCCTGGGTCTCCATCCAACCATGC
>NW_023308926.1:0-2020 GCF_011077185.1 Oxyura jamaicensis
TGGGCAAGCTGGGCTGCTTCTACCTGAAACTGGAAGCAGCCACTGGGTCGGTGAGAGCGGTCTGAAGGATCTAGGAGGAAGGGGAAGGCAAACCAGGAGAACCATGGGAAGTGCCTAGGTCCAGACAGGCAGCTGGAAAGGGGACATTCCACAGGGACTCTTTAATCAAGACATGTGGGTGTGCCTGGAAGATGGGGGAGCACACCATGATAGACAAAACAATGACGAAGCAAGGACAGGTGAACACCAGAATTTCTTCTCCTGCAGTGAAAATACATCCTGAAAATTCACATTTCTTCCTGGTAGAAACTACACGGTGTGACATTTTATGGAAGGGATTGAATGCTTTGAAGTGATGAGTAGTTGCTCTATTTGTTAAGTGCTAATGAAATTCGTGGGTATTGAGGCAGAGCTTTGGTGTCTGACCATAAGCAGTCAGGGGAAGCCACCAGAGACCCCGTTGTGTTGGAGGTACTTCCATGGTCTGGCATCTCTCAAAAGGTACGTGCAGAAGACCAGGACCCTTTGGGGGAATCAGGTAGACACAGATGGAGTTCCCAGGGCACCTCCACTGCCAGCAGTGTCTTTATCCTTGCAAGTACAGTGCAGCCCAGCACACAGACCCCATTCAAGGACACACCCCTTCCTCAGTGAATTCCTGAGACTGACCCAAAGTGGAAATGGCCCTAGGGAACCCAAGATAGTGTCCTTTGTTCCCAGTAGACGGTTGGACATCCATTTACCTTCCTGGGTCATCTGCAGCAAATTCAGGCTGCAAGACTCAAGAACGGGAAACTTCCAAGAGCTGGGACACAACCAGAGTGCAGAGTGAAGGACATTGAGATGTGACCTGAAATGAAGAAGGATCTAGACCATTGGTGAAGGAACATTTTGTGCCATCAAAAAAGCAAACAAGCACTGCAACACCTAAGGGTAAAGTGTCCCACCCATGGCTCTGTCATGCCATGGGGCAGGGGAGAGGGCACTGACAGCCAAGGGAGACATTTGGGTGTGGAAGGTGGGGCCCAGCAGAGACAAAGAGTCAGTGCAGTGGGGTGGGGGAGGCCAGGAGAAGCAGCCCAAGCGGTGGTGCTGCTTGTGAGGACACGTTTGTGCCAGCAGCCTGAGTGGGCAGCAGCTGTACGCAGGCGAGGGGAGGCCGGGGAGCGCATGCCAAGAGTGCTGCTGCCAGCAGAGAGAAGGCCGGGGCCGAGGCCAAGGGGAGAGGCAGGCCCAGGGCAGTGGGATGCAAGGGTCATGCTGAGCTCCCTGCCCTGTGGTGAGGGGACGAATGTCCTGGTCCCCCTTCCTGCTCTGCCCAGGCCAGCAAGGGCCCAGAGCAGCCTCCTGGCCCCTGCCCCTGCAACTTTGGGCTCCCTTCCCCAGCCCTGGCTCTGCAGCACCAAGCCCTGTTGGGAGCCCTTCCCTGCATGCCCCCACCGCTCCCTGATGCTGCTGGTGCCCTCTGCCACCACTGCCCAGCCCAGCCCAGCCCCTGCCCACCTCTCCCCACCTCCCTGCCCTCTCCCAAGCCCAGCCCAGCCTAGCCCAGCAGCCCAGGCTGGGCTGGCCCCAGGGCAGTGGCCGCTGCAGGCTGCTGAAGGGCTCTGGGCACCACAGCCTCAGCCCCTTGTGAGGCACCACAGCTTCTCAGACAAAGGCAGCTCTGGGCCTGTCCAGCTGACCCCTGGCTGGGGCCAACCACGGCTCAGGAGATGGAGGTCTGTCAAGCTGCAGGAGCCCTGGTCTCTTGCCTTGGAGATCCCAGCATAGAGTGCCTGTGCCCCGCAGGGCCAACCCTGCTCCCCAGGCCACCACAAGAAGCCTGGCCCACGCACGGAACAGCTCCAGATTCCTCTCCAGGATGCCATTTGCCATCAGCTCCAGCACCAGTGGGACACTCCCAAGCCTTTGAAAGGCCACTACTTTTTGCTGGGCAATGGGAAACCAAGAAGTCAGATCCCAGTCGAACCCGTGGTCCTTCAGTGATCACTCTGGGTCTCTGATCCATGGTGAAACC
>NW_023308927.1:0-1242 GCF_011077185.1 Oxyura jamaicensis
GGAGAGGAGAGGAGAGGAGAGGAGAGGAGAGGAGAGGAGAGTATTGGGGGGTATTGGAGAATATTGGAGATTATTGGAGAGTTTTGTAATGTTTTGGAGCGTTTTGGTGAATTTTGGAGTGTTTTGGAGAGTTTTGGAGAGTTTTGGATTTATCTTCTCTTCTGGAGTTTTCTTCTCTTCTCTTCTCTTCTCTTCTCTTCTCTTCTCTTCTCTTCTCTTCTCTTCTCTTCTCTTCTCTTCTCTTCTCTTCTCTTCTCTTCTCTTCTCTTCTCTTCTCTTCTCTTCTCTTCTCTTCTCTTCTCTTCTCTTCTCTTCTCTTCTCTTCTCTTCTCTTCTCTTCTCTTCTCTTCTCTTCTCTTCTCTTCTCTTCTCTTCTCTTCTCTTCTCTTCTCTTCTCTTCTCTTCTCTTCTCTTCTCTTCTCTTCTCTTCTCTTCTCTTCTCTTCTCTTCTCTTCTCTTCTCTTCTCTTCTCTTCTCTTCTCTTCTCTTCTCTTCTCTTCTCTTTTCTCTTCTCTTCTCTTCTCTCTTCTTGCTCTGCTGTGTTCTCTTTCTTCTTGTGTCCTCATCTCGCGCATCTCTAGTCTTCACTTATATATAGACAACAGAGGAAAAGTACGAAAAATTCTATCGATATCAAAAAGAAATACAATCTTGAGGAAATGAGAAGTAGATCACTTGTAAAACGATAGTAAAACAAGAGTAAATCCAAAGGAAATTTGTAATAACCCAAGATTATTTATAGAGTAAAGGAAGAGCAAATGAGAGGAGGGGAGAGCAGAGGAAGGCATGGGAGGGCAGAGGAGGGCATAGAAGGGCAGTGTGTTGGAGAGGAGAGATTTTAGAGCAGTGTATTGGAGAGGAGAGGAGAGTATTGGAGAGGAGATGAAAGGATAGATGTGAGGAGAGGAGAGTATTGGAGAGTAGGGGAGTGTATTAGAGAGTATTGGAGAGTACTTGTGTGTAGAGGAGAGTATTGGAAAGGAGAGTATTGGAGAGTATTGGAGAGTATTGGCTAATATAAATCATTTTCTATCTTACTAGCCACTTGAGTATCCTTTTTGATCCCTGAACCCTGCTGGGCTCTCGTCTTCCTTTGTCATTGTGTCAGTGAATTTCAAAGGTCAGTACCACTCATAAAGCATGAAAATGGGAAATGCTGGTCCCACCACAGAATCATTTTACACAAAGTGGGGGATTTTTTTTTTTAATCTTTCTTTTTCATCAGGAAGGAGGGAGAATGGA
>NW_023308928.1:0-3722 GCF_011077185.1 Oxyura jamaicensis
GGGACGGCCTTCTCTGTAATCATCAAAATCTGTCCTACTTTTGATTCTGGAATTTTCATAATTAACTCCCCATCCTCGAAGACCAGGGTGGCATTCAATTTCGTTAACAGGTCCCGTCCCAAAAGAGGGACTGGGCAGTCTGGCATGTACAAGAATTCATGGGTTATCTCTTTACCCCCAAACTGTAAATCGAGGGGTCGAATGAAGGGCCATACCTCTCCCTTCCCGGTGGCACCTACAATTGTAGTCTTTTTATTCCCCACCTTCCCATCTAATTCATTAAGTACTGAATACGTAGCTCCTGTGTCAATAAGAAACTTTACCTCCTTATTCCCTATTTGGATTTTCACAAAAGGTTCCTTATCTTCTGTTAACCTATTATCTAGTCAGCTACTGTATTCTCCCAGCACCATGGCTTTTCCTGTCTCTTGATTCTGAAAGAGGTTCTTGGTGCTGGAAAACTGTTGCTCCCTAAAGGGGCACTCATTTTTCCAGTGACCTTCCCTCCTGCAGAACGCACACTGATTCAAACCTAGTCTGTCTACCCTGTTCCTACTGGGACCTGCATATCCTTTCCCTATCCCTGCTCCTCGGCTATTAGGATTTCCTCTTCCCTTACCCCTTAGTCCCAAACCTCCTTGCCCCTGAATTACAGCCAGCAAACCCTGTTGCTGTCTCTTGCTTGTTTCCTTCTCCCTATTATTATATACCTTCCAGGCTACCTCTAATAACTTATCCATGTTCCTCAAGTCCACACCTTCCAGTTTCTGTAGCTTTTTCTGAATATCTTCCTGTGACTGCCCTAAGAAAATAAGGACTAGTTGAGCTTTAGCCTGGTCGGTTTCTGTGTCCAAATCAGTGTATTTTTTTTATTTTTATTTTATTTTTTTAGCAGTTTCCAGAAACACGGAAAGCAATTCCTCCTTTTCTTGCCTCACATTATATAATTTTGATCATTTTATGGTCCGAGGCATAGCATTTTGTACACCAATTTGTACCCAATCCTGATACCTCTTCAGCCTCCTCATTCCTTCCCCAGTATTATAATCCCACTGCGGATCCTCAGTAGGGAAGTTCTGATCAACATTCCCGGGTACCAATCCATTCCGAATATCCTCACGAGCTCTGTCCCTAGCAGCTCGTAATACCATATCCTTCTCTGTCGAATCCATTAAGGTGTCTAGTATTACCTGAATGCCATCCCAATCCAGATTCTGAGTTTTAGTTATCATTTTCACCACTCCAGCTACTTTATCAGGATTTTCTCTGTAGGTGCCTGCTGCCTGTTTCCAAATTATTAAGTCTCCAGGAGTAAAGGGCACCTTCACATATGTTGGTCCCTCCGTTCCTACTCCCTGCCTGAGGGGAGCAAGTATATTCTCTTTTGTTTACTTGTATTGCATCCTGTCCTTTGCTGCTGCCGAGTCCTATATGATATCGGGGATGTTAAAGTTGGTATTTCCTCCTTTCCATCACTATCTTCATCCCCCCTTGCCTTATCCTGACTTAGTTCTTCTGGGGCAGACGGTGCAATATCCAGATCTATATTTCACTGTCTGCCCTACCGCAATTATTTTTCATAGCTTGGTGTTTCATACAATGCCTGTCCCTCGTACAGGCTTGACATTGTTCGTTAGCAAATATTTCTAGTACCATTATTCCACAAGCACGCTGCCACTCAGATTTTCAACACAAATAGAAAAATAACTCTACATACGGGAGTTCATCCAGTTTTCCTTCCCGCTTACAAAACAACATCAACTGTAAAATGGTATTATATTGTATAGTTCCATTTTCAGGCCATTTATCCTGATCCTCCAATTCGTACTGCGGCCACCAAGTCTTACAATAATCAATTAATTTCCCTTTTTGCATTTCTTGCCCAAAACTTCCTTCCCTCCAATGGGCTAATAAACATCCCAATGGTGAAGATCGTGGGATAGATGCACCCTTTCTCAAAATCCCTTTTAACATGTCCATTATCAATGGGATAAATGATTAAGTCCCAAATAGGATTTTTGTGATTTATTAAGCGAATAGAGGCAAGCAAACAGCGCTGGGTGCACCGGGAGTCTCTGCTGTACCAGGACGCACACCTGTTACATCAGGTGTCTGATTTTTATGCTCCTAGACTAATACATATTCATCACTATTCCTAGAAAAAGCAGGGTTATTATAATTAGTTCTTGGAATCCAAACCCTCTCCAGACGCATGCGTATCAGTCTCTGGGGGTCTCTTGTGCTGAAGGCTCGTAGTCTTCCTCCCAGGCTTTGTCCTTCGGTCGTCCTTCAACTCCCCCTTTCTCCTTATTTGGTGGATCTCTTTGCTGGTTATCAGAGGCTTGCGCAGCGTCCCATGCAAAAGTCTGCAGTTTCCTAAAAATACCTCCTTGGTCCTCTTATCTCCCAGACTAGAGTCTCAATGTTCGCCCTTCAAAACCTCTATTTACGCAAACTGCTGGATCGTTCCTTTGCATGATACAAGAACTATGTACACTAATCACTCTGTTTTTCTTAAATAGGAGCTTATATTTCATCATGCGGCCCTAGCATTGTTCCATACTGACACGAATCAAATAAACACATTTCACAATCCCCCATTTCTTTTTTTTTTCATGGTATTGATTCGTGTTTTTTTTTTTTTATTATTATTATTATTATTATTATTCAATCGAGTCAATACTTGCCAAATTGGTTCCAGTTTTGGATCTTCTTTTGTTTTTATTATCATCAGGGAATGGGTTTTCCCTTACCCTGGTTCTGAGTCAACAGGTACCACAGATATTTGCATTCCTTGTATAATCGAGTGTATTAGTCTGGTAAAACAGGGTATTAAACATGAAATTATTGAATTATTAAACAACCCTCCACATATTCCCAATACAACTACCCTGATTCTAGTAAGCCAACCACCACCCATAAAGTCCCTCCATAATTCTCTTAAATTGATTTCATTCCAAATTTGAACTGGGACATGTGCAATTTTCTTCATTTCTTTTTACAAGTTCATTCACAGCTTTTCCTTCATCATCAATATCTAAACAGCAGTTACTTAAGGTTAAATTTTCCACAGACTCCTCCTTCTTGTGCTAGCAAATAATCTAAAGCTAAGCAATTCTGATACAAAGCAGTTCTCATCTTGGTATTTTGTTTTGCAATTAATCCGAGTGCATCTCCGGTTTTATTCACAGCTATTTCTACTACAGCTTGCAACCTAATTATTCTATTAAGCATATATATATTGGGGTCCTATAGCCCCAGGATCCATACTCCAACAAGCACAACCCCAATTTGAGGGTCCGCAGTAATGATAACTCCGGTCCCATGGATAATCTCTTATCCAATCAGTGTAATACGTAGAAGTCACTGTTTCACCCTTTCTAGGACAAATGTACTTGGGCTGGTTACTATATCTCTTCCAGCTCAGGCTTCCGCAATCAGTATATGGGTCTTCATCTATAATATCACAGGCATCAAAGGTTATTGACACTGAGGTATTCAGGGTGGTTACAATTTCACTTGTTCCAATTAATTTCTCTGCATAGAGCTGTGATGGTTTTACTCGAGTGGGCAGCCGAGCTCCACCACAACCGCTCTCTCACTCCTCCCCTCCTCAAAGAGGAAGGGGGAGAAAAGACAACACAAAGAGCTCGAGGTTTGAGATGAGAATGATTAAAGGAAAGGGGAATGGGGAGAAAGAGAAACAAAAGAAACAACAAGGC
>NW_023308929.1:0-5533 GCF_011077185.1 Oxyura jamaicensis
AGCTGCACTACCAAGTCCCTGGGGTGGCTTGGTTAGTAACAGCCCTCAGTGGGGCCCATTAATACTCCAAGGCACTTCAACTTTTCCTTCTGCCTTGACTTTCTGAAGCAATTGCATCATTCTCCTCTCAGGACCTCAGCATCATCGCCTCAGCACCAAAAGACACCATGGAACTCGTTCAAATGAAGAAACTCCTAAAATCTCTTGCATAGTTTTGTTCAGGACTTCAAGGCTTGTACAGCTAATTGGAGAGCTTTCATGGTGTAGTTAAGGAGGAAGATTTCAAAAAGGCACCTCATAAAAATCTTTTCTCATCTTAAAGGATGCGTTTATTTGACTTCTGATTTGGAGCATTATTCCCTAATTGATCTTGATCTCCCTTGGAGAGCTTTCTAGGGAGGAAAAGCAGACTCTTGAGGTCTGACACTGCAGAGACAACCTTGCTCCTCAGCACCCCAGCCCTGACATTGCTCTCCTTGGCCACCTGGTGCTTGCTTCTCATTTCCTTACACCAGCCTTCACTCCAGTCAGCACAGCTGGATGTTACAGCCCCTTTGCATCAGCTCCTCCCTGCTTTACTTGGAGACCTGGCTGCACACAGGTGCAGAAGGGCTTTTCCTATTGCCAACCAAGGAACATGCAGCAATTATTTATTTATCTATTTATTTAGTAAAGAAATAAAGCTCCTCACCTTGTATGCCTCCTGTGAGGTTTACCTTCCCACAAGAATGACTGTACAAAAAGTATTGTACACTGATAGACAGGAAATTAAAAAGAATAGCGTAAGCCTTGATCCATAACCTATGAATTCAATGGTCATGATGAGGTTCTTGAGAAGGACCAAAATAGACAGAGTGCTGAGAGATGGGCAAGCTGGGCTGCTTCTACCTGAAACTGGAAGCAGCCTTTGGGTCGGTGAGAGTGGTCTGAAGGATCAAGGAGGAAGGGGAGGGCAAACCAGAACCATGGGAAGAGTCTAGGTCCAGACAGGCAGCTGGAAAGGGGACATTCCACAGGGACTCTTTAATCAAGCCCTGTGGATGTGCCTGGAAGATGGGGGAGCACACCATGCGAGCACACAAAGCCATGACAAAGCAAGGACAGGTGAACACCAGAACTTCTTCTCCTGCAATGAACATACATCCTGAACATTCACATTTCTTCATGGCAGAAACTACACGGTGTGACATTTTATGGAAGGGATTGAATCCTTTTAAGTGATGAGCAGTTGCTCTATTCGTTAAGTGCTAATGAAAGTGCTGGGTATTGAGGCAGAGCTTTGCTGTCTGACCATAAGCAGTCAGGGGAAGCCACCAGAGACCCCGTGGTGTTTGAGGTACTTCCATGGTCTGGCATCTCTCCAAAGGTACCTGCAGGAGACCAGAACCCTTTGGGGGATTCAAGTGGAGACAGATGGAGTTCCCAGGGCACCTCCACTGCCAGCAGTGGTCTTTATCCGAGCAACTACAGCCCCTTCAAGGATACACCACTTCTTCAGTGAATTCCTGAGACTGACCCAAAGTGGAAATGGCCCTTGGGAACCCAAGATACTCTCCTTTGTTCCTAGGAGACAGCTGAACATCCATTGACCGTCCTGGGTCATCTGCAGCAAATTCAGGCTGCAAGACTCAAGAACAGGAAAATTCAAAGAGCTGGGACAAAACCAGAGTGCAGAGTGAAGGCCATTGAGATATGACCTGCAATGAAGAAGGATCTAGACCATTGGTGAAGGAACATTTTGTGCCATCCATAAAGCAAAGAAGCACTACAACACCTAAGGGTAAAGTGTCCCACCCATGGCTCTGTCATCCCATGGGGCAGGGGAGAGGGCACTGACAGCCAAGAGACACATTTGGGTGTGGAATGTGGGGCCCAGCAGAGACAAGGAGTCAGTGCAGTGGGGTGGGGGAGGCCAGGAGAAGCAGCCCAAGTGCTGGTGCTGCTTGTGAGAACACATTTCTGTCAGCAGCCTGAGAATATTTCCTTATTAAAGAACTATTATTATTATTAAACAATTCAACCAAAGGGAAAAAAGGGAAAAGGCAAGAGGGAGAGGGAAAGGTGACAAGAAAAAAAAAATAGATCAAATGCTATGTGAAACTGCAGAGGAAAGAAATTCCTCTCTACTTCCCACCAATGAGCGATGCTTGACCACGTCCTTGAAGCAGGGCCTCAACGCACGTAGCCGGTGTTTGGGAGGAGGACTGACGTTTTCGCAACAAGAGCCCACCCCTCCCCTCTTCTTCCTTTTTCCACCTTTTATTGCTGAGTGTGACATCATATGGTACGGAATATCCCTTCCTCCTCAGAGATGTAAACCAAGCCCTTTCCCACACCGTCATCATCCTCCCATTCAGTCCTCGGGGTGCTTTGAGATGGTGTGGGAAGGGTGAGAGAGGTGCTGGTGGAGCTGCCGATGTCACCATAAGACCTCTCTCAAAGACCTTGGGAAGGCCAGATAAATGAGAGACGTTCCTCAGGATTTCAGAAAGGCAGACATGAAAGGCATCTTCTAGCAGAAGGGTAAACAGAAGGATGATTAAGCCTAACCAAGGACTGAAATGCCAGCCTTAAACCTAGCTCTCCAACCAAACAAAAACTATACGCCTCCAAACCTGTCCTAAACCTTGAGCAGGCACCTTGAGCAGAACACCAACCCCTCCCTTGAAGCCCTTGCCATTCCCTGAACCCTGCATGGTGACCTCTACTTGCTAAACATTCACCTCATCATCCACTTCCCAAAGAGCTCCACCATGCACACAGCACATCTCATCTGCAAGCCCACTCCCACCCCTAACTTCAGCTCTTTGTCCCCTTGGGGCAGGGTAGGGCTTGTGAGGTCCTGCAGCAGTCACATGGCATTGGAAGAGGCAAGTGAGGTGACAGGGATGGGATCAGATAAAAGGCCACATGGAGGAGCTGGCTGGGAACGTGGTGATGGGATTGGGTAGGCCTCAGGATCTGCTGGGCCTGCAGGAGGCACATGGCTGTGAAGGAGGCTGGGAGGCCCCTTCTGTCTCTGGAGGTGACGGCCCAGCAGCAGGAATGGGGCCTGAATAGGGACCGTAAAGGGCAGAAGCATGCACATGGCATTGGAGATGATGGCGAGGCACCTTCTGTTCTGGTCAGGTGACAGACCACAGGAAGGCTGATGGCATGGCACTCATGACTGAGGTAGAGTTTGAGACCATAGAATCATAGAATGGCTCCTGTTGGACGAGACCTTCAAGATCACCTAGTTCTAACCCCCCAGCCATAAGCACAGATGCCCCCATGAGATCAGGTTGCCCAGGGCCTCACCTAACCTGCTATGGAACAGCTCCAGGGATGGGGCACCTCTAAGGTCTCTCGGCAACCTGTTCCAGTGCCTCACCTCCCTCGGAGTGAACAATTTCCTCCTAACCACTAATCTACAATTCACCTCTTTTACCTTAAAACCATCCCCCCTTGTCCTGTCATTATCTGACTGAGCAAAAATTCACTCTCCAGCTTTTTTATAAGCCCTCTTGAAGTACTGAAAGGCCAGAAGGAGCTCACCCCAGAGCCTTCTCTTCTCCATGCTGAACAGCCCCAGCTTTCTCAGCCTTTCTTCAGAGGAGACATGCTCCAGGCCCTTGGTCATCTTCTTGGCCCTCCTCTGGACCCGTTCTAACAGATCCACATCCTTCTTGTGCTGGGAGCCCCAGATCTGGACACAGGACTCCAAGTGGGGCCTCACAAGGGCAAAGCAGAAGGCGACAATCACCTGCCTCCACCTGCTGGCCACTCCTCTCTTGCTGCAGCCCAGGATGCAGTTGGCCTTCTGGGTTACAAGTGTACGTTGCTGTCTCACGCCAAGCTTTTCATCCAGCAGAAGCCCCAAGTGCTTCCCTGCAAGACTGCTCTCAAGGAGTTCTTCTCCCAGCCTGCCCTCCTGATTGGAATTTCCCCGGCCCATGTGCAGCACCTTGCACTTGGACTTGTTGAACCTCCTTAGGTTCACATGGGCCCAAATTTGAAGCTTCCCCAGGACCCTTTGCATGGCATCCTTTCCTCTGTTGCATCAACCACACCACTCAGCTTGGTGTCATCTGCGACCTTGCAGGGGGTGCACTCTACCCCACTGTCCCTGACACTTAGAAAGATATGAAGCAGAACAGGTCTCAAGATAGACGCCTGAGGGAAACCACCCGTCAACAAACTCCACTTGGACATAGAGCCGTTGACCATTGCTCTCGCGGTGTGACCTTCAAGCCAACTCCTTATCCACTCAATGGTGCGCCCAGCAAATACATCTCTCTCCAATTTGGAGACCAGGATGTCATGGCAGACCATGTCAAAGGTCTTACAGAAATCCAAGTAGATGGCATCAGTTCTTCTACCGTTTCCGTATGATGTGGTCACTTCATTGTAGAAAGCCACCAGAGTGGTCTGGCATAATTTACCCTTCTGGCATAGAAGCCACACTGGCTCTCTTGGATCACCTCTTTGTCTTGCATGTGCCTTGACATTGCTTCCAGGAGGATCTTCTCCATGGTCTTGCAGGCACAGAGGTGAGGCTCACCGTTCTGTAGTTCCCTGGGTTCTCCTTTCTACACTTAATTAAAATGGGAGTGATGTTTCCCTTTTTCCAGTCACCAGGGACTTCACCCAACTGCCAGGACTTTTCAGATATGATGGAGAGAGGCTTGGCAACTACATCAGCCAGTTCCCTCAGGACCCTGGGACGCATGTCATCAAGCCCCATAGACTTGTATTGTTGAGTTTCATGAGGTGGTCTCGAACCTGCTCTTCACGTCCAGTGCGGGGGGGGGGGGGGGCGGGAGGGGAGGGGACACAACGACTTTGTGCCCAGCCTCCATCAGTGGGTTCAGGAAAATGAAAGACTTGGGAAGCCTGACTGGCAGTGAATACTAAGTCTAAGGCAAAGACATTGCTGAGTCCCTCAGACTTCTCCATGTCTGTACTTAGCAGTACACCCTTCTCATCCATTAGAGGGAGTACACTCTCCCTGGCCTTTCTTTTCTGAGCAATATATCTGTAGAATCTCTTCCTGTTATTCTTTGCTTCCCTTGCCAAGCTCAGTTCCATCCATTCCTTGGCTTTCCTTATCCCATCCCTGCACATCCGAAACTGAAGCATGTGAGACAGCCTCAGAAAAGGAACCCTGGATCCATAGAAGCCATTTGGGAAACAAAACTTAGAGGTAGGAAACACGTTTTTGTGGAGGTGCAGAGCTGATGGGCACATCAAGAACAAAAAAAAAAAGAAAAAAAAAAGAAAAAAAATCTGCCACAAAGTGCACCTTGTAAGTAAGCACTGGCCATGACAAAGAGGAAATATCCAGGGAAACAACTGGTTTTGTTGCTAGAGACTGAGGCAAGGAAGGCATCAAGTGCCTATGCCTTTACCTCATCTCTTGTCACCAGGTTTCCTCCCCCACATCCAATCACGGGTAATGATACTCCTTAATCCTCCTTTCTTAAAGTACTTATAGAACAGGTTTATATTGTCTTTGACAGTAATAGATGGATTGAGCTCCAGCTGAGCTTTG
>NW_023308930.1:0-2783 GCF_011077185.1 Oxyura jamaicensis
GACTTCTCGTTGCTACTTCATCGCTACCAGCCTGAAAGACCAGTAGCGGGTAGTAGTCAGTGGGCCGTACCAGGCGCTTGACTTTCTTGGCAAAGTCTCTCACCCGAGCCCCAGGGAGGCAACAGACTTCTCTGCGGGTTGGGTCCGGTCGGCATATCGGTCCCTCTGTCCCTTTCAGGAGGGAGCCCCCCATAACAATAGCCCTTCTTTCTTTTTTGAAGGATGATGTGGCAATGCGACGTGTAGGTCGCATTGTCTTAGGCGCCCCCTCCAACTGGGACGGGTGTTTGTCTACTTTGTCATTTAGATTGTCTTGCTCTAGTCCTTCATATCGATTATTTAAGGGTAGATGAGAAGGTGAGGTGGGCAGAGAGAGGGCTCGCCTACCACCCCGAATAGGCACCTGCCTCCATTCCCCCCCTTGATCTAGGTCTCCTCCCGCTGCCTGGCTGGAGGAGCGAACCTCCGTCTTCTGCGTAACAGGAGACGCCTGTGCCGTGGCAGTCTCGTGAGCCTGCCTCAGAGAGGGTAGAGCGCACCTCCACCAGTCAATTTCCCTCTCTGATTCCCTGATGCTCCTGAGCCTGTTCACCTCCTCCCGGAGCTCCGCTACCTGGCTGAGCAGTTCTTCAACCTGGGCACACCTCCCACAGGCATACCCACCACTGCTGTCAGAGACCGACAGAAGGCTGGGGCACACTCTGCAGCCTAGGACCTGGACGGCTGCGTGTTTCCCCGAGCCCTCCGTCTGAGTAGCCACACTGGTGACCGTGGCTGGAGATGCCTCACGAGATGCGGAGGCCACGGTTTTCTGCCTGGTCGATACCATGGTCAGGTTCTACGCAAGCAGGTTACAAGCACCGAAGGGAGAGGCAGCTGCAAAAGAGCGACGATGAGCCCCCCGCGCGCCCTGCCCGCGCGAACTGCCGCGCCCTTCGACGTGCCACGCCCTGTTTGCCCGTCCTGGTCGCCGCGCTCCTGGTCGCTCGCGCTCCCTAGGGGCAGCTTTTAAACAGCCTGGGAGGGGGCGCTGCTGGCTCCGCCCTCGCCTCGTCAGCCTCCCTCGCGAGGACAGCCGGGTCCCGGCGGCTCCCCCGAGTGGCCTCGATGCCGGACAAAAAGCCCTGCCCGCCTCGGTCCCCTGCTCCGCTGCAGAACACGTCTGCCCCGGAGTCGATCGCCTCAGCAAAAAGTGTAGTGATAGGACTGGGGGAAATGGCTTTAAACTAAAAGAGGGGAGATTTAGATTAGAGATTAGGCGGAAATTCTTCTCTCAGGGATGCTGAGGCATTGGAACAGGTAGCCAAGGGAAACTGTGGATGCCGCATCCCTGGAAGTGTTTAAGGGATTTAACTGTTTCGTTGCTTTTTCTACAGTTGGCTTTCTCAGAAAATTTCTCAGTGTGTCCAAATTATCTTGGCCTAGAGTAGATACAATTCTCAATGTTCTTTGAATTGAGTTTTGGAGTCCTTTTAAAAGCAGATGTGTGGTGAATAAAGCAAGGAAACCAGAAATTGTCTCCAAAGTAGTAAGAACTGTCCCATAACACATGAACCCTGAGCAATCGTAGAATCATGGATTCATAGAATGGCTTTGGTTGGAAGGGATTTTAAAGACCATCTAGCTCCAACTCCCCTGCCATAGGCAGAGACACCACCCACTAGACCAGGTTGCTCAGGGCCTCATCTAACCTGGTCTTGAACACCTCCAGGGAGGTGTACATTTGTATATTGTATATTTGCATCCACCCACATGAGCCTGGAGAAGGACCACAAGTGACTGACGTTTGTTTTAAGATAGGACAAAGCCCAGCAGATGATAGCACTGCATGCTGTAGGTTTTACTTCTAGCTATAAATACAAGAACAGAGTGCCAAACAGGAGCTCAGCACTCAGATAGATCAACTTTGCAATACAGAGCTGCACAACTGCCACCATAGGACTCAGAGAGTGCAGCTGACGTTCAACAGTGATATTTCAGAACTGCAACTCTGCATTCTCCAGGTAAACCTGTATGTGGCAGAACAGTTTCTGAAATATGTGATCCCACATCTTCAAGAAGACCTTCCTATTTCATGTGCAACTGCAATTAATTGCAAAGTATCTTGAAAGTTATTCTGTCATATAGTTTTTAGTGTGCCACTTTGGAAGTAAAGAGTAAAAATACAGTCATAACCTTGAACGAACTCTGAACACTAGAAGGGTCATCCTCCGGGCAGTTCTGTGGCTTGCAAAACACTAAACTACAGATTCTTCAGTGTTCCTTCACCTGTATCTCTCTGCTTCTGGTAGCTTGCATCTTCATGCTGCCTCTTTACCCAGCAAAAGAGGTCGTTTGTGTTCAGTGATGTTCATGGAATTGGGAAAGAACAAAGAGGGCCTGTTGGCATTCCTTGCATGCTTTTGGTGGTGATAGACCACATCACTACTCAGTACGCCAGAAGGCACCTAGCTACCTGATCTAGCATTTAAGTCAGTCCTGTGGTAGAAGTAGAATGTACCACATGGCACCTCTCAAGCCTATTATAATGGTTTGGAAGAAAGGGTTTCTTTGGAAGAAAGGGTTTTTCCATTCTGATTGAAACACTGTGATTTCAAAATAATACGTCATCTCATATCGAGAAAAAAAGGGTTTAAAAATCCTCAGGATTTCCTATTGCGGTCAACCAGTCAATTGATCTTTATCAGAAATTTCCATTAGATTATATATACATATAATTATATATAACAATAAATTCTGAGTATGATCAGTGCCTTAAGATACAATCAATATTGTGATAATTC
>NW_023308931.1:0-2900 GCF_011077185.1 Oxyura jamaicensis
TTCCCAGGAGGATGCCTAGGGCGAGGAGGTCGACTCCACGCCTCAGGACTGCCTCCATCAAGAAAGAAAGAAGGGTGATTGTTGTGGGAGACTCTATCCTTAGGGGAACAGAGGGCCCTATTTGTCGGCCTGACCCTACCTGTAGGGAAGTCTGCTGCCTCCCTGGGGCCAGGGTCAGGGACGTTGCCAGGAAGCTTCCCAACCTGGTACGCCCCTCTGATTATTATCCTCTTCTGATAGTCCAGGCGGGCAGTGACGACATTGAAGACAGAAGCCTGAAGGCAATCAAAAGAGACTTTAGGGGGCTGGGACGGTTAGTGGACGGAGCGGGAGTGCAGGTAGTGCTTTCGTCCATCCCTACGGTGACAGGGAGGGGTACGGAGAGGACCAGGAAAGCCCACCTGTTAAACACGTGGCTCAGGGGCTGGTGCCAACGCAGAGATCTTGGGTTTTTCGACCATGGGGCAGTTTATTCAGCACCTGGTCTGATGGCCGTAGACGGGTCCCTATCCTTTAGGGGAAAAAGGATCCTTGGCCAGGAGCTGGCGGGGCTCATTGATAGGGCTTTAAACTAGGTAAGAAGGGGGATGGGGGTGAAGCAAGGATTGTTGGAGCTGTGCCAGGGGGAACAATAGCAAGGCCGGGGAATAAGGTAATGGCCCAGCTGAAGTGCATCTACAGCAATGCACGCAGCATGGGTAACAAACAGGAGGAGCTGGAAGCCATCGTGCAGCGGGCAGGCTACGACTTGGTTGCCATCACGGAAACGTGGTGGGACCACTCTCATGACTGGAGTGCTGCGATGCCGGGCTATCGGCTCTTCAGAAGGGACAGGCAGCACGGAAGGGGTGGCGGTGTGGCTCTCTATATTAGAGAGTCTTTCGATGTTGTAGAACTCGAGGCTAGGAATGACAAGATCGAGTCCCTTTGGGTTAGGATCGGCAGGGACAACAAGGCTAGCGTCCTGGTCGGGGTCTGTTACAGACCGCCGAACCAGGACGAGGAGACGGATGAGGAGTTCTACAGGCAGCTGACAGAAGTTGCGAAATCTTCAGCGCTTGTACTCGTGGGGGACTTCAACTTCCCTGACATATCCTGGAAGCACAACACAGCCCAGAGAAAGCAGTCTAGGAGGTTTCTGGAGAGCGTGGAAGATAGCTTCCTGACACAGCTGGTTAGTGAGCCTACCAGGGGAGGTGCCCCGCTAGACCTTCTGTTCACTAACAGAGAAGGACTGGTGGAGGATGTGATTGTCGGGAGCTGTCTTGGGCAGAGTGACCACGAAATGGTGGAGTTTACTATTCTTGGCAAGGCCAGGAAGGGAACCAGTAAAACCACTGTACTGGACTTTCGGAGAGCTGATTTTGGGCTGCTCAGGACACTGGTTGGTAGAGTCCCTTGGGAGGCGGTTCTGAAGGGCAGAGGGGTCCAGGAAATCTGGGCGCTCTTCAAGAGGCAAATCCTAATGGCGCAGGAGCGGTCTATTCCCATGTGCCCAAAGATGAGCCAGCGGGGAAGAAGACCAGCCTGGCTGAACAGAGAACTGTGACTTGAGCTTAGGAGAAAAAAGAGGGTTTATAATCTTTGGAAAAGTGGGCTGGCCACTAGGGAGGACTATAAGGATGTAGCGAGGCTGTGCAGGGACAAAATTAGGAAGGCCAAAGCTCATCTGGAGCTCAATCTGGCTACTGCTGTTAAAGATAACAAAAAACGCTTTTATAAATACATCAACACAAAAAGGAGGACAAAGGAGAATCTCCATCCTTTACTGGATGCAGGGGGAAACTTAGTTACAAGAGATGAGGAAAAGGCGGAGGTGCTCAATGCCTTCTTTGCCTCAGTCTTTAGCGGCAATACCGGTTGTTCTCTGGATTCCCAGTACCCTGAGCTGGTGGAAGGGGATGGGGAGCAGGATGTGGCCCTCACCATCCACGAAGAACTGGTTGGTGACCTGCTACGGCACTTGGATGTGCACAAGTCGATGGGGCCGGATGGGATCCACCCAAGGGTACTGAGAGAACTGGCAGAGGAGCTGGCCAAGCCACTATCCATCATTTATCAGCAGTCCTGGCTATCGGGGGAGGTCCCAGCTGACTGGCGGCTAGCAAATGTGACGCCCATCTACAAGAAGGGCCGGAGGGCTGACCCGGGGAACTATAGGCCTGTCAGTTTGACCTCAGTACCAGGGAAGCTCATGGAGCAGATTATCTTGGGTGTCATCATGCGGCACTTGAAGGGCAAGCAGGCGATCAGGCCCAGTCAGCATGGGTTTATGGAAGGCAGGTCCTGCTTGACGAACCTGATCTCCTTCTATGACAAAGTGTCGCGCTGGGTGGACGAGGGAAAGGCTGTGGATGTGGTCTACCTTGACTTCAGCAAGGCTTTTGACACCGTCTCCCACAGCATTCTCCTCAAGAAACTGGCTGCTCTTGGCTTGGACTGGCGCACGCTTCGTTGGGTTAGAAACTGGCTGGATAGCCGGGCCCAAAGAGTTGTGGTAAATGGAGTCAAATCCAGTTGGAGGCCAGTCACTAGTGGCGTTCCCCAGGGCTCGGTGCTGGGGCCGGTCCTCTTTAACATCTTCATCAATGATCTGGACGAGGGCATTGAGTGCACCCTCAGTAAGTTTGCAGATGACACCAAGTTAGGTGCGAGTGTCGATCTGCTCGAGGGTAGGAAGGCTCTTCAGGAGGATCTGGATAGGCTGCACCGATGGGCTGGGGTCAACTGCATGAAGTTTAACAAGGCCAAGTGCCGGGTCCTGCACCTGGGGCGTAATAATCCCAGGCAGAGCTACAGGCTGGGAGATGAGTGGTTGGAGAGCTGCCAGGCGGAGAAGGACCTGGGAGTGACAGTGGACAGTCGGCTGAATATGAGCCAGCAGTGTGCTCAGGTGGCCA
>NW_023308932.1:0-5312 GCF_011077185.1 Oxyura jamaicensis
GTTATAGTCCTTTCCCACATGGTATTCCCGAACTCCCGCCATTCCGTGACAGGGAACAGCAAGGCAGTCTCTCTAAAATGTCCCCATCGTTGTCCCAACTTGATCAATTTGATCAGTTCCTTTTCCGTTGTCTCGCTTATTTGGTGGATCTCTTTGCCAGATGTCAGAGGCTTGTGCAGCTTCCCATGCAAAAGTCTGCAGTTTCCTAAAAAAACTCCTTGGTCCTCTTATCTCCCAGACTCGAGTCTCAATGTTTGCCCTTCAAACCCTCTATTTACACAAATTGCTGGACCCTTCCTTTGCATGATACAAGAACTATGTACACTAATCACTCTGTTTTTCTTAAATAGAAGGTTATATTTCATCATGGGGCCCTAGCATTGTTCCATACTGACACAAATCATATTAACACATTTCACAATCCCCCATTTCTTTTTTTCATGGTATTGATTCGTGGTGTTATTTGTTCTTGTTTTTTCTTTTCCCAATCGAGTCAATACTTGCCAAATTGGTACCAATTTTGGATCTTCTTTTGTTTTTATTATCATCAGGGAATGGGTTTTCCCTTACCCTGGTTCTGGGTCAACAGGTACCACAAATATTTGCATTCCTTGGATAACCGAGTGTATTAGTCTGGTAAAACAGGGTATGAAACATGGAATTATTGAATTATTAAACAACCTGTTGTTGGAAAGAGAAACGGACCCGAGTAACGATGCAACCTCGATGCGAGTATAATCGTCCTCCTTTATTGCAGGTTCTCACAGAGTATATATATGTTAGTCTGGTAAAACAGGGTATTAAACATGGAATTATTAACAACTCTCCACATATTCCCAATAGAACTATCCCAATTCTAGTAAGTCAACCACCACCCATAAAGTCCCTCCATAATTCTCTTAAATTGATTTCATTCCAAGTTTGAACTGGGACATGTGCAATTCTCTTCATTTCTTTTTACAAGTTCATTCACAGCTTTTCCTTCATCATCCATCTCTAAACAGCAATTACTAAGGTTAAATTTTCCACAGACTCCTACTTCTTGTGCTAGCAAATAATCTAAAGCTAAGCAATTTTGATACAAAGCAGTTCTCATCTTGGTATTTTGTTTTGCAATTTAATCCGACTGCATTGTCAGTTTTATTCACAACTATTTCTACTACAGCTTGCAACCTAATTATTCTATTAAGCATATCTATTGGGGTCCTATAGCCCCAGGATCCGTACTGCAACAAGCACAACCCCAATTTGAGGGTCCACAGTAATGATAACTCCTCTCCCACGGATCATCTCTTATCCAATCAATGTAACACATGGAAGCCACTGTTCCACCCTTTCTAGGACAAATGTACTTGGGCTGGTTACTATAATATCTCCTCCAACTCAGGCTTCCACAATCAGTATATGGGTCTTCATCTATAATATCACAGGCATCAAAGGTTATCGACACTGAGGTATTCAGGGTGGTTACAACTTCACTTGTTGCAATTAATTTGCCTACTTCTGAATCTGTCTTCATTTCTACCCAATATTGATAAGGGAGTTCTTTTGGATCATAGCATACGGTCCTGTCACCTTCTCTGCATAGAGCATACTGAGTTAGGTTAAAAACGCAGCTTCCTCTTTTCTGGCCTTTACGGTCACAGACAGTATGATACACCAATCTTTGGGAGCTCAACCATCCTTTTCTCATAGTTACTATACATTGACTGCAGTTGTTGGCCGTAGCTTGGGCCAAGAAACTCACCCCAGGTAGGACTAGAAGAGGTCCAGTAAGGGCCATAGTGATTGGCAGTCACAGCCCAAAGGGGTTGCAGCCCTTGACAGACCTTCCCAGCTGCAGCACCAGTTCCCTATCTGGTCTTGCCCTCTTCCCTAACCTTAAAGGGGTGGACGCCACAGATAGCCTACTGTTAACTTCAGGGGATAATGCTTAACTGATCCTTGTTATTGGTAAATCTCTCCCCTTAATAGGTATCTATTCAAGACTTTCTCTGTTTACTAATTTTACAGGAGTAATTACAATAAATTTAGAGTAATTACAATAAAAGCGTAATTAAAAAAAAAATTCCCACAGCAACTTAGCTTATACTCTTTGATGAAGGCTTCTTCAAGTCTGTCGGATAGTTAGTTTAGTATCTCCTGGTTCCGATGTTACTTTCCACTCTTCCACTGGACCTTTTACTCACAACACACATGTCCATCCTTTTCAAGCCGTTGTCACAGCTGTTTCCTTGTTAATAGAGAACAGCTAATAGGTAACAGTTAATAAATATCAGCTGTTTTCTTTTTAATAAAACAAGAAAAGGTCCTTCTCAGAGGGGAGATAAGCTTTCTGTTTTCCATGTTTTTATTAGAACCCTATCTCCTGGTTTTAACTGGTGAATTGCAAATCCTAAAGGTGGTGTCTGAGCCATCATCCCAGTTTCTCTTATCTCTTTTAATCTTCTACCAATGGTAATTATATATTTCTGGATACTACAATCCTCAACTACATTGTTCCCTAGGGGCATCCCTTGAGAATAAGGCATGCCATATAACATTGCATATGGTGATAATCCAGTCTCAGTGTGTGGTTTAGTTCTAATGTTTAAAAGTGCCAATGGTAAGCATTTCATCCAGGGCATTTGTGTCTCGATCATTAACTTAGCCAATTGTTGTTTTATTGTTTGATTCATTCTTTCTACTTTCCCCGAGCTTTGTGGGTGCCATGGAATGTGGTATTCCCACTGAACACCTAATGACTGACATAATAATTTTATTATTTTAGAAGTAAAGTATGTGCCCTGATCAGAATCAATGTACTGGATTATCCCATATCTAGGTATTAAGTGTTCTAATAACATTTTTACCACCATTCCATGCCCCAACGGCCGGAGAACAAGCAACCCAAGACAACAAGGGGTCTCCTGAATCGCCCCACCTTGTTCCCTCCTCTAAACTCTTTACATTCCTGATGTTATCACCAGCCATAGGGCTTGTCAACCCCCATGGCCGCACTCCCACATCTCCCCCTTCTTTAACATAAAAAAGCGCAATTAACACAAATTAAGAAAGCACGATTAACACAAACTAAAACACAGAGAAAAACTACCAGGCATACTAATTCTATCTTTAAGAAACTTTGTAACCACATCCCTGGGAGAGGCAAGCACTGAGTGCTGCCCAGGCAGGGGGGAGCTCTGGCTGCCCCTCCAACTCCTGGAGTCCTTGTTTGTGTTTGTGGGTCCTGCATATGCCAGCAGCACCCTTCCAGACATTGTTTTTTGTTTGAGCTGGAGTCCAAACCGCAGAGGAGGGTGCTGTGATCTTGTTAAGGCAGATGATGAGACGGCCGGACGGACTGATGTTGCTGAACGGCTTCTGTTAAAACACAAGCACAACCTCGGCCCCCAAGTTATTAGAGTGTAGGGCCCTTCCCAGTAATTGGTGCTGTAATTTTTTATTTTTATTTATTTTTTATTTATTTTACCATGACTTGTGCTCTTTCTTTAACTGAGTTTCTCCCAGATCTGTCTCCTAGATCTGTCTGTCGCCTTTTCTCCTGCACGGACAGATGCAAGGACCTTCATCTGTCCATCGATTTAAAAAAATTGAGAACATAGCATATTTTATCTGTCTTTTCCTAGGGGGTCACACCCCTACTCCCCCTTCTTGGTTTTAGAAGCTGTCCCTGTTTTAGTTAGGATAGAGTTAATTTTCCTCCCAGTAGCTGGTAGGGTGCTATGTTTTGGATTTAGAATGAGACTAATGTTGATAACACACTCATGTTTTAATTACTGCAGAGCAATTCTTACACCAAGCCAAGGACTTTTCAGCTTCTCGCTCAGTCCTGCCAGTGGGCAGGCTGGGGGTGCAGCAGGAGCTGGGAGGGGACAGACCCAGGACAGCTGACCCAAACTGGCCAAAGGGGTATTCCATGCCGTCTGACAGCATGCTAAACAATATATAGGGGTGGCTAGCCGGGGTGGAGGGGGCGGCTTTCTGGGGACAGGCTGGGCATCGGTCAGCGGGTAGCAAGCAACTGCATCGCGCATCACCCGCTCCGTACACATTATTATTATTATTATTTTATTTTCTGTCCCAATAAACTGTCTCTATTTCAACCCACTGGCCTTAGATTTTCTCGTTTCTCTCCCCCATCCCAGAGAAGGGGGGGAGGGTGAACGAACGGCTGTCTGGTGTTTAGCTGCCGGCCGGGTTAAACCACAACAGAAGCATACATAAATTGATACAAAGGAACACTTAAATAATACAACTGGACACAAAAATATACATTTTTTAGAGAAATTCACATCAGTAATTGTATAAAGCTTTCTTCTGTACTGATCCTGAAAATTTAGGACTAAAACATTAGCTTTGTAATGTAATGTAAAAGGGTTATCATGACAGTCCTCAAAGGCCACTCTATAGCACACTGACATATTCAAGGCTCTCAGCTTATATTTCAGTCTGTGTATTCAAGTTTTGAGGTCCTTTTATGATTATGCAAACATCAGAAATATAGTGGTATAATAAATGGTACTTATGAAAGCAGAGTTTTAGAGCCAATATTAAATTTGCAGGCTCAAAACACCCACTTAATATTTAAACGAGTATTTGATACTTCTGTTTGTTCAAAAAATAGAAAGAGTAAATGCACTTACAGAAAAATAACTTTTACTTTTCAAAAAGCGTGCTCATGTGATTTTTATATTAGTACAAACTTAAAAAGCAAACAAATCCACCATATGACTTTTTAAAACAAATGATACCAATTCACCTTTCCCCTACTTGAGTACATTTACATTAAGGCTTTGAATCATCTGACCCACGATTTTACAACATTAAAATGAATGGGTCCACAAGGATGCTGGTATGTCTCACTGAGACTTAGCATGAATAGAATTAAAGCTCACCACCTTAAGGAAACAGGAAGTCACATGCTCATGCCTTAACTACATTCCTTTTTGTCTCCAAACCAGAACATAAAGTTTAATAGTAACAGTATTTCATGGCAGTAGATGAGAACTTTTTAATTAATTATATTTTATTAATTAATATTATTAATTTAATGGCAACATCTTTGGAGAAACTTCCAGTTTTTGTTGTACAACACTACTTTCTGGTGGTGATTCAGGCATGGGGAGTTCATTCAGTTCAACGTGCTGTAAATATAGCCCCACTTTTCCCCTTTAATAGTTCCAGGGCCCGACATAGAGCATACAGCTCACAAGCCTGAGCTGACCATGATGGACTCAAAGGTCCCTATTCCACAGGTTCTAAGTCCTTATTAATTATTGGATATCCTGATTTGGCCATTCTATCATATA
>NW_023308933.1:0-14952 GCF_011077185.1 Oxyura jamaicensis
TAATAAATCACAAAAATCCTATTTGGGACTTAATCATTTATCACAATTGGGGGCTCGTCCGGGATGGTCTTGGTTCCTGAATTCTGACTGGATCTAGGAGGGGCGCCCCACCATTTGGTGGCTCCTGTTCGAGTCAGGTCGGGACTAACACCATCCTGAACCTGAATAAAGGCAAGCAAAGAATTTTTTTTATGAGCTCCCTTGCCGGCTGCAGCATTGTATTTTGCCCGTAATTCTGCGCGCGAAGATCCGAACGAAGACGACGGAGTCGTGAGTATTTGAAGTGTGTACCGTTCGGTTGGGTGGGATTCGGTTGCCTGTGTGTGTAAGAGTGTGACTGAGACGGAACCTAGTTCCGAAGCGAGTGTGGAGGTCTTCTAACCGCGGTTCCAATCTCCCGCGAGGGACTTGGCCGGTGAAGGACCGAAGTGATTCCTATAGGATTCGTGGGTGGGTGATAGGTCCTAAACCCCCCTGCAAGACACTCTTACCGGGTAGCCAAGGGCTGTAGGAATAGCCACAGTAAAATTCCTAGATGGGTCAGACAAAATTGAAGACCCGGAACCAGAGAAAAGGGAGCAAATTAAAAATGGTTCAGTACTATGTGATAAAATGGTCAAATCAGGATATCCAATAATTAATAAGGACCTAGAACCTGTGGAGTCAGGACCTTTGAGTCCATCACGGTCAGCTCAGGCTTGTGAGCTGTATGCTCTATGTAGAGCCCTGGAACTATTAAAGGGGAAAAGTGGGGCTATATTTACAGCATGTTGAACTGAATGAACTCCCTGTGTCTGAATCACTACCAGAAAGCAGTGTTGTACAACAAAAACTGGAAGTTTCTCCAAAGATGTTGCCACTAAATTAATAATATTAATTAATAAAATATAATTGATTAAAAAGTACTCATCTACTGCCATGAAATACTGTTACTATTAAACTTTATGTTCTGGTTTGGAGACAAAAAGGAATATAGTTAAGGCATGAGCATGTGATTTTCTGTTTCCTTAAGGTGGTGAGCTTTAATTCTATTCATGCTAAGTCTCAGTGAGACATACCAGCATCCTTGTGGACCCACTCATTTTAATGCTGTAAAATCGTGGGTCAGATGATTCAAAGCCTTAATGTAATGTACTCAAGTAGGGGAAAGGTGAATTGGTATCATTTATTTTAAAAAGTCATATGGTGGATTTGGATTTGTTTGTTTGTTTCTAAGTTTGTACTAATATAAAAATCACATGAGCACGCTTGTTGAAAAGTGAAAGTTATTTTTCTGTAAGTGCATTTACTCTATTTTTGAACAAACAGAAGTATCAAATACTTGTTTAAATATTAAGTTGGTGTTTTGAGCCTGCAAAATTTAATATTGGCTTTAAAACTCTGCTTTCATAAGTACCATTTATTATATCACTATATTTCTGATGTTTGCATAATCATAAAAGGACCTCAAAACTTGAATACACAGACTGAAATATAAGCGGAGAGCCTTGAATATGTCAGTGTGCTATATAGTGGCCTTTGAGGACTGTCATGATAACCCTTTTACATTACATTACAAAGTTAATGTTTTAGTCCTAAATTTTCAGGACCTCTTAGTACAGAAGAAAGCTTTATACAATTACTGATGTAAATTTCTTGAAAA
Source organism: Oxyura jamaicensis (assembly GCF_011077185.1). Lineage (NCBI taxonomy): Eukaryota > Metazoa > Chordata > Aves > Anseriformes > Anatidae > Oxyura > Oxyura jamaicensis. Next base: position 1,643 of record NW_023308933.1, read on the forward strand.
ATATATATTTTTGTGTCCAGTTGTATTATTCAAGTGTTCCTTTGTATCAATTTATGTATGCTTCTGTTGTGGTTTAACCCGGCCGGCAGCTAAACACCACACAGCCGTTCGCTCATCCTCCCCCCTCTATGGGATAGGGGAGAGAAACGAGAAAAACTGAAGCCTGCGGGTTGAGATAGAGACAGTTTATTGGGACAGAAAATAATAATAATGATGTGTACAGAGCGGGTGGTGCATGGTGCACTTGCTTGCTATCCACTGATCGATGCCCAGCCTGTCCCCAGGTGGCTGGCCCCCCCACCCTGGCTAGCCACCCCTATGCATTGTTTAGCATGACATCAGATGGTATGGAATACCCCTTTGGCCAGTTTGGGTCTGCTGTCCTGGGTCTGTCCCCTCCCAGCTCCTGCTGCACCCCCAGCCTGCCTGCTGGCAGGACAGAGTGAGGAGCTGAAAAGTCCTTGGCTTAGTATAAGCACTGCTCTGCAGCAATTAAAACATCAGTGTGTTATCAACATTAGTCTCATTCTAAATTCAAAACATAGCACTCTACCAGCTACTGGGAGGAAAATTAATTCTATCCTAACTAAACCAGGACAGCTTCTAAAACAAAGAAGGAAGAGTAGGGGTGTGAAACCTAGGAAAAGATAGATAAAGTATGCTATGTTTTTTAATTTTTTTTAATCGATGGACGGAAGGTCCTTGCATCTGTCCGTGCAGGAGAAAAAGCAACAAACAGATCTAGAAGACAGATCTGGGAGAAACTCAGTTAAAGGAAGAGCACAAGTCATGGAAAAATAAATAAATAAATAAAAATAAAAAATTACAGCACCAATTACTGGGAAGGGCCCTACACTCTAATGACTTGGGGGCCGAGGTTGTGCTTGTGTTTTAACAGAAGCTGGTCCTAGATGGATGTCAGCACCATGAGTCTGTCCGGCCGTCTCATCATCTGCCTTAACATGATCACAGCACCCTCCTCTGCGGTTTGGACTCCAGCTCAAACAAAAAACAACGTCTGGGAGTGTCCGGCTGGCATATGCAGGACCCACAAACAAGGACTCCAGGAGCTGGAGGGGCAGCCAAACCCCCCCCCTGCCTGGGCAGCACTCAGTACCTGCCTTTCCCAGGGATGTGGTTACAAAGTTTGTTAAAGATAGAATTAGTATGCCTGGTAGTTTTTCTCTGTGTTTTAGTTTGTGTTAATCGTGCTTTCTTAATTTGAGTTAATCATGCTTTTTTATGTTAAAGAAGGGGGAGATGTGGGAGTGTGGCCATGGGGGTCGACAAGCCCCATGGTTGGTGATATCATCAGGAATGTAAAGAGTTTGGAGAAGGGAACAAAGAGGGGTGATTCAGAAAATGCCTTGCTGTTTTGGGTTGCTTGTTCTCCGGAATGGTGGTAAAAATATTATTAGAACACTTAATACCTAGATATGGGATAATCCAGTACATTGATTCTGATCAGGGCACACACTTTCCTTCTAAAATAATAAAATTATTATGTCAATAATTAGGCTTTCAGTGGGAATACCACACTCCGTGGCACCCACAAAGCTCGGGGAAAGTAGAAAGAATGAATCAAACAATAAAACAACAATTGCCTAAGTTAATGATCGAGACACAAATGCCCTGGACGAAATGCTTACTTTTAAACATCAGAACTAAACCACACAGTGAGACTGGATTATCACCATGTGAAATGTTATATGGCATGCCTTATTCTCAAGGGATGCCCTTAGGGAACAATGGAGCTGAGGATCGTAGTATCCAGAAATATATAATTACCATTGGTAGAAGATTAAAAGAGCTAAGAGAAACTGGGATGATGGCTCAGACACCACCTTTAGGATTTGCAATTCACCAGTTAAAACCAGGAGATAGGGTTCTAATAAAAACATGGCAAGAAGAAAACTTATCTCCCCTCTGGGAAGGACCTTTTCTTGTTTTATTAAAAAGAAAACAACCGATATTTATTAACTGCTATCTATTAGCTGTTATCTGTTAACAAGGAAACAGCTGTGAGAACTGCTGAAAAAGGATGGACACGTGTCGAGAGGTCCAGTGGAAGAGTGGAAAGTAACATCGGAACCAGGAGAAACTAAACTAACAGATGGACTTGAAGAAGCTTTCATCAGAGTATAAGCTAAGTTGCTGTGGGAATTTTATTGTAATTACTCCTTTATTGTAATTACTTCTGTAAAATTAGTAAACAAAGAACCTCTTGAATAGATACCTACTAAGAGAAGAGATTTATCAATAACAGGGATCAGTTAAGCATTATCCCCTGAAGGTACCGAGAAGGTACATCTGCAATGTACACCCCTTTAAGATTAGGGAAGAGGGCAAGACTGGATAGGGAACTGGTGCTGCGGCTGGGAAGGTCTGCCAAGGGCTGCAACCCCTTCGGGCTGTGACCGCCGAGCACTATGGCTCTTACCGGACCTCTTCTAGTCCTACTTGGGGTGAGTTTCTTGGCCCAAGCTATGGCCAACAACTGCAGTCAACGAGAAAAGGATGCTTGAGCTCCCAGACATTGGTGTATCATACTGTCTATGACTGTAAAGGCCAGAAAAGAGGAAGCTGCATTTTTAACCTAACTCAGTATGCTCTATGCAGAGAAATTAATTGGAACAAGTGAAATTGTAACCACCCTGAATACCTCAGTGTCAATAACCTTTGATGCCTGTGATATTATAGATGAAGACCCATATACTGATTGTGGAAGCCTGAGCTGGAAGAGATATAGTAACCAGCCCAAGTACATTTGTCCTAGAAAGGGTAAAACAGTGACTTCTACGTGTTACACTGATTGGATAAGAGATTATCCATGGGACCGGAGTTATCATTACTGCGGACCCTCAAATTGGGGTTGTGCTTGTTGGAGTACGGATCCTGGGGCTATAGGACCCCAATAGATATGCTTAATAGAATATTTAGGTTGCAAGCTGTAGTAGAAATAGTTGTGAATAAAACTGGAGATGCACTCGGATTAATTGCAAAACAAAATACCAAGATGGGAACTGCTTTGTATCAAAATTGCTTAGCTTTAGATTATTTGCTAGCACAAGAAGGAGGAGTCTGTGGAAAATTTAACCTTAAGTAACTGCTGTTTAGATATTGATGATGAAGGAAAAGCTGTGAATGAACTTGTAAAAAGAAATGAAGAAAATTGCACATGTCCCAGTTCAAATTTGGAATGAAATCAATTTAAGAAAATTATGGAGGGACTTTATGGGTAGTGGTTGGCTTACTAGAATCAGGATAGTTGTATTGGGAATATGTGGAGGGTTGTTTAATAATTCAATAATTCCATGTTTAATACCCTGTTTTACCTGACTAATACACTCGGTTATACAAGGAATGCAAATATCTGTGGTACGTGTTGACCCAGAACCAGGGTAAGGGAAAACCCATTCCCTGATGATAATAAAAACAAAAGAGGATCCAAAATTGGTACCAATTTGGCAAGTATTGACTCGATTGAATAATAATAATAAAAAAACACGAATCAATACCATGAAAAAAAAGAAATGGGGGATTGTGAAATGTGTTTATTTGATTCGTGTCAGTATGGAACAATGCTAGGGCCGCATGATGAAATATAAGCTCCTATTTAAGAAAAACAGAGTGATTAGTGTACATAGTTCTTGTATCATGCAAAGGAATGATCCAGCAATTTGTGTAAATAGAGGGTTTGAAGGGCGAACATTGAGACTCTAGTCTGGGAGATAAGAGGACCAAGGAGTTTTTTTTAGGAAACTGCAGACTTTTGCATGGGACGCTGCGCAAGCCTCTGATAACCAGCAAAGAGATCCACCAAATAAGGAGAAAGGGGGAGTTGAAGGACGACCGAAGGACAAAGCCTGGGAGGAAGACTACGAGCCTTCAGCACGAGAGACCCCCAGAAAGACCACCAGAGACTGCTACGCATGCGTCCAGAGAGGGTTTGGATTCCAGGAACTAATTATAATAACCCCGCCTTTTCTAGGAATAGTGATGAATATGTATTAGTCTAGGAGCATAAAAACCAGCCACCTGATGTAACAGGTGTGCGTCCTGGTAGAGCAGAGACTCCCGGTGCACCCAGCGCTGTTTGCTTGCCTCTATTCGCTTAATAAATCACAAAAATCCTATTTGGGACTTAATCATTTATCACAGTCACTCCCTAATTTCTAATTCCATGTTTCATTACAGTATCCTGCCCTTGTCAGGTATTTGATTCAGGACCAGATGCTGAGCACTGCCAGTCTAGTGGGGTCACATGTATATGTTCCTACTGCTTTAACCAATTCTGATCTTTCTTTGTGTTCCTCAGCTGATACTAGAGTCTCCTACACTCCAAAAATTATTAGGAGTCAGCGTAGGGCATATTTTACCACTAAAGACTGACGTGTTGAAGGATTAGATCTTGCGATCCTTTTTCTTTTTCGGACTGATTCTGGGATCAAGTAGTGAACCATGTGTAACTGATATGCCAGGGAGCAAGAGTCATGCTCTTTTCTTTGTAACCTGCTTTACAGCTTGGTTTTCTATTATTCACTCTGACTGTGACTACACGACCCCTTATTTTACATTGTTCAGTCTCATTTCTGCTCTTGCTTATCATATAAATGACTTCTCGGCTTGAAAGTAGGGGACAGCAATTCTTCTCTTCTTAGGCTCCAACTGCTCATTGCATGTAAGCATTTGAAGCAGAAGGATGGCAGGCATACATATGAATGAAAGCTATATGAGGAAGCAAGTTCTCACCTCAGAGAGCCCTTATGGGGGGCCACTTGGCAGCCTTCCCTCCCACTGGAGTTAATGGGAACCGAAAGAGGGACACTTGGCGCTTTCCAGGGCCAAAGCTGCAAAGGATTCCAGTATAACAACAAGATTTATCTAAAAAATATTTAAAATCTGTTTTTAAAACATGAGAAAATGAAGGGTTTTTATTTCTTTAATTTCAAGATGTTAACAAGATTTCTTAGAGCTGAATGGGTTTCTGGAAGGGTCCTTAAAGGAGAAGCAATAAACTTTGTTCTAAAGCTTTCATGTAGCACAGACCATTGTATCTTCAGTGTGTCCTTTCACAGTCACCCAGAAAAACTCCCATTGTTCCACAGGAGGTGTATATGCCCCTTTCATAATGCTTGCTGCTTTTTCCTCCCCATGGCTGCTGGTTCCCACATCTCTACAGTCTTACTTCTTCTTCTCTTCCTCATTCCTCCCCTTCCCCAAGGGGCCTGGGAAACTTTGCTGTTAAGGTATTAAGCTTGAAGTTGTTAAGGGAACCCTGAGCAGAGCTCCTGTAATTCCTCCTAGCATGTAAATGCACACAACATGAATGGTTTTGTAAGGGCTGATGGGGAGGGAGGGGGCAGATGTAAGTCTGTAAGACTGCAAAAAAACCCCAGACCCTGCCCATCCTCTCCTTTCATTCACTCTTTTCCTATCTTGAGAAATATGTGAGGAATCAGTCACACTGCAAGTGAAATAAAGATATGATAAGGAGTTCTCCAATGTCAGGACAAAAAGCAAAGTACCACATTGTTCTTCAACAATGTTAAAGAATAAATGAAAGTATTTTAGGATGCAGGAAAGGAAGCAAGCAAGTAAATAGGATAATTGCAAGAGAAGGAGAAAGAGAGAGAAAGGATGGAGGGAAAAAGAAAAAAAAATCTAGTTAGGCCAATTTGTTAAATTCTGAATTGTTAATCTGATTGATATGATTGTTCACCTAATTTAATAATGGTTCTTCAAATTAGCATGAACTGATCATGTAGCAATTTTCTTGACTATACTATTACTGCTATTACTGTTTTTTTTTTTTTTTTTTTACTTTTATTGTACCTATGATTCTAAATTATACAGAATTTTAGAATTTATAAATCTGGAGTTGCTTCTATTGGTATTTTCTCTACATTGTAAGCATGTTGTACATAGTCTGTAATCCTGGATCATACTATGGCACACTAAAACAAAGTGCTGATACTGTACCCCCCAGGAAGATCAAAGATAAAATATACTGAGCATACTCTCTTTAGATAATATTTAAGCCAGTAACTTTGGAGCTGCTTGATCAAAAAAAACTAAGGAATTATTTTAAAAGCCAAAAAGTAGAGCCTATGCTAGTCCTACAATTTCAGAACGCTTTCTCCCTATAATTGGTACAATCGCATTGAAAGCCTGCTGGAGTTCAAGAAACATTTGGACAATGCTCTCAGACCCACGGTCTAATTTTTTGGGTGGTCCTTTGGGGACCCAGGCGTTTCACTTGATGATCCTTGTGGGTCCCTTCCAACTCGGGATACTCTGTGATTGTATGATTTCTTGAAGAAAAGCTAAATGTCCTGAAGTCATAAGTTATGAGCTATTTGTCTGAGATTTGAGTTTAAGCACATACCTACTTTTCCTATTACAGTACCTAAGAGTTTCTGCATGTTTTTTTTTGTTGTTGTTTTGTTTTTTTTTTGTTTTTTTTTTGAAAGAAATAATATACATATTTACCACAACAATAACTGGTCACCAGCTGGTATGACTGAGGCCCTATTTCTGCATATAAATCCTGTCAGCAAAGCATTCATGAACTTAAATTTGTCCTTAATGTTAATCACTAACTAATGTGAACTAATGTGATTTGCTGAATCTAGGCCCAAAACTAAGTTTTTGAATGGGATGGTTTTCTTTACACTCATTGAACTCAAATAGAATCAACCCCAGTTCCCTCAGACGCTCCTCATAGGACTTGTGTCCCAGACCTTTCACCAGCTTCATAGCCCTTCTCTGGACATGTTCCAGGGCCTCAGGGTCCTTCTTGTAGTGAGGGGCCCAAAACTGAACACAGTACTTGAGGTGCAGCCTCACCAGAACAGAGTACAGGGGGATGATCACCTCCCTGGTCCTGCTTGTTACACTATTCCAGAGACAAGCTCTAGTCCTCTAATCATCTTTGTAGCCCTCCTCTGAACTCGCTCCAGTAGTTCTATGTCCCTCTTGTACTGGGGACCTCAGAACTGGACGCAATAAACCAGGTGTGGTTTCACCAGGGCTGAGTAGAGGGACAGGATCACCTCCCTTGACCTGCTGGCAACACTCTTCCGAATGCACCCCATGATACCAGTGGCCTTCCTGGCCACAAGGGCACATTGCTGACTCATTGTCAGCCTGCTGTCCACCAGGACTCCCAGGTCCCTCTCTGCAGAGTTGCTCTCCAGCAGGTCATCCCCCAGCCTGTACTGGTGCTTGGGGTTATTCCTCCCTAGGTGCAGGACCCTGCACTTGCCCTTGTTGAACTTCATAAGATTCCTCTCAGCCTAACCCTGCAGACAGAGGGTGCACTCTGTCCCTTCATCCAGGTCACTGATGAATAAGTTGAACAACACTGGACCCAGTACTGACCCCTGGGGGACACCGTTAGCTACGGACTTACAACTAGACTGCACCACTAAGCACAATCCTCCAAGCTCTGCTGTCCAACCAATTATCAGTCCACTTCACTGTCCACTCATCTAGGCCACACTTCCTGAGCTTGTATATGAGGATGTTGTGGGAGACAGTGTCAAAAGTCTTGCTGAAGTCAAGGTAGACCACACCCACCGCTCTCCTCTCATCTACCCAGCTAGTCATCTCATCATAGAAGGCTATCAGATTGGTTAAGCATGATTTCCCCTTGGTGAATCCATGCTGACTATTTCTGATCACCTTCTTATCCTCCACGTTTGGAGATGACCTCCAGGATGAGCTGTTCCATCACCTTTCCAGGGATGGAGGTAAAGCTGACTGGCCCATAGGTGCCAGGGTCTTCCTTCTTGCCTCCTTCTTTGTAAAGACTGGTGTGACATTGCCTTTCTTACAGTCCTCAGGCACCTCTCCTGTTCTCCACGACCTTTCAAAGATGATGGAGAGTGGCCTGGCAATAACATCGGTCAGCTCCTTCAGCACCCGTGGGAGCATTCCATCGGGGCCCATGGATTTGTGGATGTCAAGTTTGCTTAGATGATCTCTGACCCAATCCTCTTTGACCCTTCACCAGCTTCGTTGCCCTTCTCTGGACATGTTCCAGGGCCTCAGTGTCCTTCTTGTAGTGAGGGGCCCAAAACTGAACACAGTACTTGAGGTGCAGCTTCACCAGAGCAAAGTACAGGGAGATGGTCACCTCTGTGGTCCTGCTTTTTACACTATTTCAGAGACAAGCCAGGATGCCGTTGGCCTTCTTGGCCACCTGGGCACACTGCCGGCTTACGCTCAGGCGAGCATCAATGAGCACCCCTGAGCACCAATGAGCAGATCCTTTTCCTCTGCACAGCTTTCTGGCCATTCCACTCTGCCCCAGGCCTGTAGCATTGCATGGGGTTGTTGTGGACAAAGTGCGGGACCCGGCATTTAGCCATGTTGAACCTCATCCCATTGGCCAATGCCCATCGATCCAACCTGTCCAGGTCCCTCTGCAGGGTCTTCCTACCCTCTGGCAGATTGACCCTTCCCCTCAACTTGGTGTCATCTGCAAACTTACCGAGAGTGCACTCAATTCCCTCACCCAAATCATCAATAAAGATATTAAAGAGGATGGGCCCCAACACCGACCCTTGGGGAACACCACTCGTGACCCATCACCAGCTAGATTTCACTCTGTTCACCACCACTCTCAGGGCCTGGCTGTCCAGCCAGTTTTTAACCCAGCCAAGAGCGTAGCTGTCCAAGCCATGGGCTGCCAGCTTCTCCAGGAGAATACCTTGGGAGACTGCGTCAAAGGCCTTGCTGAAGTTTTGGTAGACTACATCAACAGCCTTTCCCTCATCCATCAGGCGGGTCACCCCATCATAGAAGGAGATGACGTTGGTCAGGCAGGACTTGCCTTTCATGAACCCTTGCTGACTGGGCCTGATCCTCCAGTTGTCCCGCAGATGCTGTGTGATTGCATTCAAGATGACCTGTTCCATCACCTTTCCTAGCACCGAGGTCAGGCTGACAGGCCTGTAGTTCCCTGGGTCCTCCTTATGACCCTTCTTATAGATGGACGTCACATTAGCAAGTCTCCAGTCATCCGGGACCTCTCCAGATGACCATGACCACTGATAAATGATGGAAAGAGGCCCAGCAATCACATCCACCATCTCTCTCAGCACCCTCGGGTGAATCCCATCTGGCCCCATGGACTTGTGACAGTCCAGGTGGAGCAGCAGGTCTCTAACCATTTCCACCTGAATTGTGGGGGGTTTCTTCTACTCTGTGTCCCAGACTTGCAGGTTGGGAGGCTGTGTACCCCGAGGATAAGTGGTCTGGCTAGTATAGACAGATATAAAGAAGTCATTAATAACCTTAGCCTTTTCCTTATCCTCATTAGTCAGTTCCAACAGTAGTAGTATGCCACTGAAGAACTAGGTAGTTAGCAAGATTCCTTTTCTTTGTTTATTCTAGAACAGTCACTAGTTAGGACTGATCCTAAAACTTTCAGTGATTTGTTCATTTGTCAGAGCAAGCAAGATGCTTTTTTTGGTGGGGGGCAGGGTGTGTATGTGAGTGCACAGATACATTCATGTGTATAACTTCAGGTTGAAAGAAAATAAAATGCTCAGCTATTACTTTTCACATGAAAAATCATGGTTTCTGTAAGCTTTTTGCTGTTCTTTACAAACTTTCAGCCTACAGAAGAGGAGACTGAGGGAAGACATTGCGGCCTACAGCTTTCTCATGAGGGGGAGCGAAAGGCTAGGCACTGATCTCTTCTCTGTTGACCAGAAATAGGACCTGAGGGAACAGCATGAAGATGTGACAGGGGAGATTCAGGCGGGATATCAGGAAAAGGTTCTTCACTGAGACAGTGGTTATGTACTGGAACAGGCTCCCCAGGGAAGTGGTCATGGCACTGAGCCTGCCAGAGTTCAAGAAGCGTTTGGACAATGCCCTCAGACATGTTGTCTGATTTTTGGGTGGTCCTTTGGGGACCCACGAGTTGGACTCAATGGTCCTCGTAGGTTCCTTCCAACTCAGGATATTCTATGATTCTATGAACTTTTAGAAAAAATAAGATTATGTGTTTGCTTTCCTATACTAAAATTCTCATGTTTTGAATAAGAGAATCTAACGTTTTGCCCAAAATATTTTTAATTTTTGGTTACTTTAAAATTACTTTTGATGCATAATGATGACGTTTATTAATATATAAAATGATGAACGAATTCTGAATGGGTGTGTAGAGCAAACTGTGCAGTGTGATCCTCACTACTGCAAATAAAAGTGGAGGCTTTCTAAGTTCATTATGAATTCTTTCCTTATTCAACATCTAAGAAATGAATTGATAGCACTTCCTTGCTAATGTAGATTTTTGTATAAATTTCCTTTAGATCACAGAATTTCACAGAATCACAGAATTTCTAGGTTGGAAGAGACCTCAAGATCATCAAGTCCAACCTCTGACCTAACACTAACAGTCCCCACTAAACCATATCCCTAAGCTCTACATCTAAACGTCTTTTAAAGACCTCCAGGGATGGTGACTCCACCACTTCCCTGGGCAGCCCGTTCCAATGTCTAACAACCCCTTCGGTAAAGAAGTTCTTCCTAACATCCAACCTAAAACTCCCCTGGCGCAACTTAAGCCTATTCCCCCTCGTCCTGTCACCAGGCACGTGGGAGAACAGACCAACCCCCACCTCGCTACAGCCTCCCTTGAGGTACCTGTAGAGAGCGATAAGGTCACCCCTGAGCCTCCTCTTCTCCAGGCTGAACAAGCCCAGCTCCCTCAGCCGCTCCTCGTAAGACTTGTTCTCCAGACCCTTCACCAGCTTCGTAGCCCTTCTCTGGACTCGCTCAAGCACCTCCATGTCCTTCTTGTAGCGAGGGGCCCAAAACTGAACACAGTACTCGAGGTGCGGCCTCACCAGAGCTGAGTACAGGGGGACAATCACCTCCCTAGCCCTGCTGGCCACACTGTTTCTTATACAGGCCAGGATGCTGTTGGCCTTCTTGGCCACCTGAGCACACTGCTGGCTCATATTCAGCTAACTATCAACCATCATTCCCAGGTCCTTCTCTGCCTGGCAGCTCTCCAACCACTCACCTCCCAGCCTGTAGCGCTGCTTGGGGTTATTACGCCCCAGGTGCAGGACCCGGCACTTGGCCTTGTTGAACTTCATGCAGTTGACCTCAGCCCATCGGTCCAGCCTATCCAGATCCTCCTGCAGAGCCTTCCTACCCTCGAGCAGATCGACACACGCACCTAACTTGGTGTTGTCTGCAAACTTACTGAGGGTGCACTCAATGCCCTCATCCAGATCATTGACGAAGATGTTAAAGAGGACCGGCCCCAGCACCGAGCCCTGGGGGACGCCACTAGTGACTGGCCTCCAACTGGATTTGACTCCATTTACCACGACTCTTTGGGACCGGCTATCCAGCCAGTTTCTAACCCAAGGAAGCGTGCGCCAGTCCAAGCCAAGAGCAGCCAGTTTCTTGAGGAGAATGCTGTGGGAAACGGTGTCAAAAGCCTTGCTGAAGTCAAGGTAGACCACATCCACAGCCTTTCCCTCATCCACCCAGCGCGTCACTTTGTCATAGAAGGAGATCAGGTTCGTCAAGCAGGACCTGCCCTTCATAAACCCAGGCTGACTCGGCCTGATCGCCTGCTTGCCCTGCAAGTGCTGCGTGATGACTCTCAAGATAATCTGCTCCATGAGCTTCCCTGGCACTGAGGTCAAACTGACAGGCCTGTAGTTTCCCGGGTCAGTCCTCTGGCCCTTCTTGTAGATGGGCGTCACATTTGCTAGCCGCCAGTCAAGTGGGACCTCCCCGATAGCCAGGACTGTTGATAAATGATGGTAAGAGGCTTGGCCAGCACCTCTGCCAGTTCTCTCAGTACCCTTGGGTGGATCCCATCTGGCCCCATCGACTTGTGCACATCCAAGTGCCGTACCAGGTCACCAACCATTTCTTCATGGATAGTGAGGGCCACATCTCTCTCCCCATCCCCTTCCACCAGCTCAGGGTACTGGGAATCCAGAAAACAACCGGTATTGCCGCTGAAGACTGAGGCGAAGAAGGCATTAAGCACCTCCACCTTTTCCTCATCTCTTGTAACTAAGTTTCCCCCCGCATCCAGTAAAGGATGGAGATTCTCCTTAGTCCTCCTTTTCGTGTTGATGTATTTATAAAAACATTTTTTGTTATCTTTAACGGCAGTAGCCAGATTGAGCTCCAGATGAGCTTTGGCTTTTCTAATTTTGTCCCTGCACAGCCTCGCGATATCCTTATAGTCCTCCCTAGTGGCCTGCCCACTTTTCCAAAGATTGTAAACCCTCTTTTTCCTTCTAAGCTCAAGCCACAATTCTCTGTTCAACCAGGCTGGTCTTCTTCCCCACCAGCTCGTCTTTGGGCACGTGGGGACAGACCGCTCCTGCGCCATTAAGATTTCCCTCTTGAAGAGCGCCCAGCCTTCCTGGACTCCTCTGCCCTTCAGAACCACCTCCCAAGGGACTCTACCAACCAGTGTCCTCAGCAGCACAAAGTCAGCCCTCCGAAAGTCCAATACAGTGGTTTTACTGGTCCCCTTCCTGGTCTCGCCAAGAATAGAGAACTCCACCATTTCATGGTCACTCTGCCCAAGACAGCTCCCGACAATCACATCCTCCACCAGTCCTTCTCTGTTTGTGAAGAGAAGGTCTAGCGGGGCACCACCCCTGGTAGGCTCACTAACCAGCTGTGTCAGGAAGCTATCTTCCACGCTCTCCAGAAACCTCCTAGACTGCTTTCTCTGGGCTGTGTTGTGCTTCCAAGATATGTCAGGGAAGTTGAAGTCCCCCACAAGAACCAGCGCTGAAGATTTCGCAACTTCTGTCAGCTGCCTGTAGAACTCCTCATCCGTCTCCTCGTCCTGGTTCGGCGGTCTGTAACAGACCCCGACCAGGACGCTAGCCTTGTTGGCCCCGCCGATCCTAACCCAAAGGGACTCGACTTTGTCATGCCCAGCCTTGAGTTCTACAACATCGAAACACTCTCTAATATAGAGCCACTCCACCACCCCTTCTGTGCTGCCTGTCCCTTCTGAAGAGTTTATAGCCAGTCATTGCAGCACTCCAGTCATGAGAATGGTCCCACCACGTCTCCGTGATGGCAACCAAGTCGTAGCCTGCCTGCTGCACGATGGCTTCCAGCTCCTCCTGTTTGTTACCCATGCTGCGTGCATTGGTGTAGATGCACTTCAGCTGGGCCATTGCCTTATCCCCCGGCCTTGCTATTGTTCCCCCTGGCACAGCTCCAACAATCCTTGCTTCAGCCCCACCCCCCTTCTTACCTAGTTTAAAGCCCTCTCAATGAGCCCTGCCAGCTCC